>NW_015163610.1:1154425-1158411 GCF_001447785.1 Gekko japonicus
TAAACCAGAAAGCCACTGGACTCAAAGATTTTTAGACTATAAGCATCTGAGAGTCAATGTTCCCTTCATCAGATACCTTGACTCTCAAAAGCTTATACCCTGAACATCTTCTTGGTCTCTAAAGTGCTACTGGCCTCAAATCTAGTTCTTCTGTTGCAGACCAATACAGCTGGCCTCTGAAACAATCTTCAGTGGCACATTAGAAACTATTGTTTTATTTTGCTTCTGTAGACTAACAAGGATAAACATCTGGAATTTTGCTCTTTCAAGAATTTTACATGCATCTAAATGTCATTATATTTTTACCCAGGGGCAAAAGTTCATACAATTATAGGAGGTATCCTATAAAGCCGTTCCATTTAGCACTCTTCATCTTGAGTAGACATTTTTTATAAATTGGGGGTGGTGGTGAATCATGGCTCTGCAGCATAACTGGCACATCCCGAAATAAATCCATCTAGCCTGCAAGTGACCTGGCACTGTGATGGGTAGGATGGCCACCTCCCAAATATGTTGGAGATCTATACAAGACCTGCATGGCTGAGGTAGGAGTTGCAGGGCTGACAGAGAAGACAACTACAGCTCTCCTGAGGAGAAGACTTGGCATGGAAGGTGGACCCAAGAAGCTTCCCAGGATGCTCCACCACAGGTACCTAACAGGCTGTCAGCTGGTGGTTGCCACCTTCTCTACTCACTGCCTTATATGTAAGAAATGGAGATATGTATGGAAGTACCTATTATATTTAGATTATTTTCTGGTATTTGTGTTGCAACCTAAAATTGTAAGTTGCTTCAGTGATCCAGGCTCTTCTAAGGGAAGGGGGTGAGGATTGGGCGTTTTCCTCCTGACTAGGTTCAGCTGGGTACAGCAATTAATTAGGTGGTTCTGAGCAGTCCAGCAGGCAACCTTCAAGGAACTCATCCCCTGGGAACAAACTTTGATGCAGTGTTTTTTTTTCTTTCTGAGGAGGAAACTAGATGTATCTGCCATCAGCGGATATACTGACTGAAGTATGTGAGAAACTCTGTTAAATAAACTTTTGTTGGACTTTGATATGAGAGCACGAAGCAGCGGTGTTTGTGGATTTTTGCTCTGTTATTGGAGACTGATTGGAGAATGGAGAGATAAGCTGGGAGCCTCATAAATTAAGGGAGCTGTGTTCTGCTGACTTTGCACCCAGGAGGTAGCCAACACCCCCCCCCCTTCTTGCACACAGGACTCAAGTATGAAGGGAAGAGATACACTATTATGGTCCCTGCCACACGGGACGGCTGAAACGCGGCTAATCAGAGCCGCACCAAACTTGAGACGCCGCGGCGGGATCCCACGGATCCCCTCAGCCGCAACGCATCGCTCCCCGGCACGATCAGATGCCGGGGAGCAAGAGTCCAATGGGAGGGGGAGGCTGCCGAACTGCGCAGTACGGCTGGGGGCCGAGATGCGGCGGCGCAAAGACGCGCCGGCCGATCCCACGGCCCGGCTTGAGGCACTCCAAGGGATACAACCACCTAGGTAGGTGGTGTTTTTTTTGCTGTGTGGTATCGGCGTTTGGGACGGAACAGGGACGGGCAGGCAACGATTCCCAGATGTTGCCATGGGATCGTGCCCGTTTGCTCCGCCCCCGTTCCGTCCCCCTCCCGGCCCAAAACGCCTTGTATGAACAGGGCCTATATAGAAATTATTTCATGCTTTACACAACAGCAAATAAAGATATACCATACCCAACTCTTATAGCTTTTTCATATCCAGTGTGCCCTACTATAAACTGCATGTAGGTGACATTGGAGAGAGATGAATGTAAGTGGTCTGCAATGAATATTGTTTCAACAAAGGGCTTTGAGTTCTTTATCCATTTTAAATATTGATGAGGGTTTCTTCCCCATGAGGGAAGCTAATCTGAGGGTATGTGACTGGCCCAGAGTCACTCCTCAAGCTTTCATGGCAGAGTGGGGATTCAGACTTGGGTCTATCGATTCTAGTCCAACAATCTAAGTACTATCTAACACTGGCTTTAATGAGCCACAGAGTGTCCCATGGAAGCCCATGAAACACTCATGCCCCAACACCTTGGACAATTAGCAATGTATGGAAAGTCCTGCTGAGTTTCAGATTGCACCATGTTATGACCCAGCTTTGCTTTTATAGAATTTAAAGAGAGGAAGAGTCATTTTGACTCAGACTTATCAGGAAGTGGCTCATGTATGGCACTGTCGGTATCAGTTTCTTTGACTCTGTTCTCCCACTTCTGCTTACTTGGGCCAGTCTTCACAGTTCAATTCACCTACACAGTTGTAAAGAACTCCCTGAGAATGTTAAACTAATCCAAATTGTTGGTACTTGGAAATTGGGGAGAAGGATTCTTAATTTTTTAAGAAGAGGTCCAATAGCTAGTCCAATTTTCCCAGTCTCTCCTAAAGATTTAAGGAGAAAGCCCTGAAACCAAGTTCATACAACAAAGAAATGGAAAAAAAACTATTGCCACTAAAATTCAGAATAGTTTGAGTTCATACTTAAAGGCTGATTCCCACTTACAAATGGGAATCCAACCATCTGTGGACTTTTTTGCTTCCCCTTTCTTCTGTAGCCCACTGAAATCCCCCATTTTGTTCCTGGAGGCCAGCAGACCCTGAGAAACAGCACAGGGGGTAGGGTTGCTAGCTCCCCACTGTGGGCAGGTGTCCCCAGCTGGCATTTGAGCAGCAGCAGGAAAAAAAAGCTTAAAAGGCTGACAGCTTTAAAAAAATTAAAAAGGCTAAGTTCTAGGTAAATTCAGAAGTGATGTTATGCCACCCTGGGGATTGGCCAAACATTTATGGTAAAACCCGTGTCTCTGTCCCCTTCATTCTCCAGGTGGTTGCCAGGCTGGGTCTGGCAACTCTAGGGTGTGATGTGGAAATCTGTAGCTGGAAGGGGGTACTGCTGGAAATCACCAAACCACCCTTCCAGTAGTGGAAAAGTTATTATGTTGGATGAGCTTCATGGCTGGATACATGCCCCTGCTAACTGTTGGCAGAGTGTAGATATGCAGTGAAGTGAAACACAAGCTGTTTAAAGAATAAAGTCAGTTTATTAAGAAGACAACAAACTTTGTAAGAAAGAGGAGAGAGAAAAAGAAGTCTAACTAGCTAGGAGAGAGTCAGTAACGAACTGTTCTCAGCAGGAGCAGGAAAAACCCCAATCAGGAGACAGGAAGGAGACTATTTGTAAATAGTAGGAAGTCCATAATCTCACTGTACTAACTAGTTGTCCCCTCTGCTGCCCCTGAAGGATGTTCTTGTCATCTTCTTTGCACGATAGACCTTACATATTCCAGCACAACAGTGGCATGAGAGTTGCTTCATTGTTGTTTCCCTGAGCTCATGTAGCTCTTTCATGCTGAAGTTACTACAGCAATGTGGGAAGGTATAATGAGGAAGTGGTTCCTAAACACCTTCTGGCAAAACAAAACCAGCCTGTGAGCTGTTGCACGAAAGACGCAGTCACTTCAAGTACTAATTAGGTTGTTTTGGGGTGAACTCACATAGAAAAGACCTCATATTGTTAATTTGGTTTGAATCCTGATGATTTCATCTAATGTCTGCATCTTTTCAACTGATGAAGTGTGCTTAAGATTAGTCTTTAAGTGCCATAGGGTTGTTTTATGGGTGCCAAAGTAGAACAGAATTTAATCCATTTTTTTCTATACAGGCTTTATATTTTATTGAAATGTTTCCCCCCCACCCTGAAAAAAATTGTTTGAAAGGTGTTCTTTGAAAAATTCCCTGTCAGGGATTTCAGTGGGGGTTACTGTCAAGTTAGCTGTAACAGACTTTCAGGCAAGATTTTATAACATTAGAAATAATCTGTTCCCAAAGCCTGGCTCTTTCCCCTATTTCATCCCATAGTTATACATTCTTCTGTATGAATAAGTCACTCTTGCTAATAGTGGATGTGGAATTTTTATGTGTGAGTCTTGATCTAGACCTCAGATTCTGAAATCACTGTC
>NW_015163610.1:1158443-1218552 GCF_001447785.1 Gekko japonicus
TTCTACACAATGGACAGCTAGGCCTATAAACAAAGTGTTTACAAGGTGGTTGTCTTCGTGGTTGAGATTCTAAAAGTGTATTTTCTTTTTGCAGTGACTAGTTGTATAATTTTGGCAGCAAAGAAGGCATGGCTAAGGTAGCTGATGACAAATACCCTTTCATGAAGTACTTTCATGCTACAAAATGTGGGCCAAATGTTTTCCTCCTAATTTATCCTTCTCTAATTTGCTCCCCCTAATTCATCCATGCTGTGAAATGTAAGAACTAGGAAAAGGAGGGCACTGTTCCTGGTTCCTACTTTTCCTCCTCTCACAGCTCTTATGGTATCCTATTTCCACATGCGGCAACTTATATAGTGAGTGATCCCATTGGGATGCCCCTAGAAATTGTACATCATGCCATTCTTTTAGATCCACCTGCTTTATTTTATTTTATTTATTTTATTTTATTGATTTTTATCCCGCCCTCCTGGTCTAGGTCAGCTCAGAGTGGCTTACAGCAGAATAAAAGTTTTAATAATACATAAAACACAATTCATTACTTAATACAATTCCTCGTAGATAATAATACGATAATATAAAACATTGTTAAAATAAAACATAATATTAAAGTGCTAGCAATTCTGCAGTTTTTGCTTTGGTTCTATTGGTCTGCTTCAGTTAGGAGGGGATAGGTTGGGCAGTAGTCATAGGGGCCAACGGATCAGGGCTTCAACCATGGTTGTCAGGTGTTATTAATAGTAGGACCGGTAGTTATGATGCTAGTAGTGGTGGTGGCGACGGCTCCAAAGGCCTGGTGGAAGACCTCAGTTTTGCAGGCCCTGCGGAACTGTAAAAGGTCCCATAGGGCCCTGAACTCCTCTGGAAGCTCATTCCTCCAGAGTGGAGCCGCCACTGAATAAGCCCTAGCTCTGGTTGTTGCCAACCTGGCCTCCTTGATACTTGGGAGGGCCAGTCGTTTCTGGGTCCCTGATAGCAGTGCTCTCCGGGGTATATATGGGGAAAGGCGGTCCCTCAGGTATGTTGGACCCTGGCCATAAAGGGCTTAAAGGTGAGAACCAGCACCTTGAAGCAAATCCAGTATGCTATTGGCAGCCATTGCAGTGCTTTTAGGGCAGGCTGGATGTGCTCCCACATGAGGACACACAACAGCCTGGCCGCAGCATTTTGCACCAGCTGCAGCTTCTAGATTTGCAACAGGGGCAGCCCCATGTAGAGGGCATTACAGTAATCCAATCTCGAGGTGACCATAGCGTGGATCACTGTTGCCAAGTCGCTGCGTTCGAAGAAGAGAACCAACTGCCTAAACAGCCGAAGACGGTAAAAGGCCGACTTGGCAGTGGCTGCTACCTGGGCCTCCATTGTTAAGGAGGCATCCAGGACCACCCCTAGACTCCTAACCTCCGGCGCTGGCACCAATGGTGCCCCATTGAAGGTCGGGAGTGGGATCCCTACCCCTGGACTGCCACAGCTCATGCACAGGACTTCCGTCTTCATCAGATTCAATTTCACCCAGCTCAGCCTAAGCCAACCAGCCACAGCTTGTAACACCCGGTCTAGATCTTCCAGTTTGGAGTTGGACTGGCTGTCCAGCAACAGAGAGAGCTGGGTGTCATCCGCATACTGATGACAACCCAGTCCATACCTCCGGGCAATCTGGGCAAGAGGGCACATATAGATGTTAAAAAGCATTGGGGACAACACTGCCCCTTGGGGCACTCCACATTCCAGTGGGTGCCTTTAGGACAGCTGATCCCCCAGGGCCACTCTTTATCCCCAACCTTGGAGAATGGAAGCAAGCCACTGTAAGGCCAGTCCCTGGATTCCAGTGTTGTCGAGATGGTGGATCAGTAACGGATGGCCGACCGTGTCGAACGCAGCTGACAGGTCTAACAGCAACAATACTGCCGATCCGTCCCAATCCAGATGCCTTTGGAGATCTTCTATGAGGGCGACCAGTGCCATCTCCAACCTGTGACCAGGGCGAAAGTTGAACTGGAAGGGATATAAGATACAAGCATCATCCAGAAAGCTCTGTAACTGAAGTGCCACTGCCCTCTGTGTTATCTTGCCCAAATAGGACATGTTGGAAACTGGCCAATAATTGGCCAATTCAGCCGGGTCCAGAGATGGCTTTTTCAGAAGAGGGCACACCACTGCCTCCTTAAGTGCCTCCAGGAACTTTGCCTCTTTAAAAAGGATGGTACCCAGTGGCATAGCATAGCTGTTTATTCTGGGTAGCTAGCAATGCCAGTGCCCTGACCTGGATAGCCCAGGCTAGCCTGGATCTCATAAGATCTCAGAAGCTAAGCAGGGTTGGCCCTAATTAATATTTGGATGGGAGACTACCAAGGAAGTCCAGGGTCATGATGCAGAGGCAGGCAGTGGCAAGCCTCCTCTGAAGTCTCTTGTCTTGAAAACCCCATGGGGTCGCCATAAGTCAGCTGTAATTGGACAGCAAAAAGAAAAAGAAAACAAATGCCAGCAAAATCCAAACTGTATTTTCCCCATTTAGAGCCAAATTTGCAGAGTAGGAAACAGAACACCATCAACTTCCAGCTGTATTCCAATGGAAGATGTAGAGATGGTAGCCAGATTGTATAAAGGTAATTGGTCCATTTTTACCAAAGGCTCTGACATGTGTTTGCAAGAAGTGCTTCTATCACAATGAATACCAGCCCAACCAACTGCAGATTACAAAGTACACTCAGTTGCCATTTTTGTACATTAGTTCCTTGGAAGATTTCACTGCCCCGGAGGAAGCCCCATGTCATCCCCTCCAAAGGAAGGAGGCTGAAGTTGGTTCCCTATTCGCTCTTCCTTATTCGTTCCTTATTCGTTACTTATTCGTGTGTCATTCAGAAACCCTGCAGGGCACAGTCCCCAGAGCGTGGGGATGTGTCATTTGGGGTGGTTCAAATATTTTTTGGGGGGTGCAGCCTGGCCCCAGTGTCTGCCTGTGTGCTTGTCTGGGGGCAACGCACTTTGGAGCAGCTGGCACCAGAACTGTGCTTTGGAGCAGGATACAGGATATGTCCCCTCGAAGGGGAGAGTCTTGTGAATGTGGGGGTATATGATATGTGGTGATCCAGACCTCAATTTGGGGTTCAGAGCTTTCCAAATCACTCTCCTTAGTGTTTCTGAATGACACACGAATAAGTAATGAATAAGGAAGAGCGAATAAGGAACCAACTTCAGCCTCCTTCCAAAGGAGAAGGCTGTGCATGAGAATTACCTCCAGTTACTTGCATGGCTCTCGGATTCTTTTCTGTGTGCTTCAGCTAAAGCCACAAAGACATTGTATTCTGCTTTCTGCAGAGAGGACTGAGTTCCTCTGTCCAGTTCCGTCTGCCCCTACTTCCAGCTCAGAGGACTTTTGCCTTGGAATTCAGAATCCCAGCAGGAGGGATTGAACATATTTAAGTGGCCAAGGGCAGCCCAGGGCTATTGACTGGACTGTGAAATCTGGTGGCAGGGCTGTCTTGTTGGTCCCCAGGCAGCCAATCAATGCTAATTCCCTGCTGATCCTTGCAGCTGCCAGCCCATTGCTTAAGTGAGAGTGCTGCCCTGCTGAGCAATGATTTCTGGGATATAATTGGCTTAATGCTTGGCTTGGTCGTTTAGTGTTACTAAATGACATAACATCAGCTGCCTTCCAGCATCACCAGGAATAAATCTCTGCAGGCAAGTGAAACTTAGGGCAACTTGTTAAGTTTTCTTTCAAAGGACAAGCAAAGACATTTTTAAACCATGGAGGTCTAGGTTTAGCCATTACCCTCAAGTGTTCAGTGCTCACTCACTGCCCAGAACAGCACTTTATAATAATTTTTTATCCTAAACATACTCATTCAAAAATATTTTATTGGGATAATCTCTCTTCCTAGAAGTCCATTTCCCCTTTGCCAATTTTTACACCCTGTTTACATAGGCAGAGCTTGCCATGCTTTACAATTGTGTGCCATTTCTTCAGAATATTTATATAGTATAAATGGTCACATATATGATTACTGGAGCAAAAAAATGTAAGGGATTTGAGCTCATGTTACATTAATGCAAAATGATACCCCTTCACTCATACTCCTTGTAGACTTGTTTACCAAGCTTGTTTATTAGGATTAAGAAAACCCTACTCCTGTGGTTTCTCTTCTGTTATTTGCCTGGCAAATTTTTTGTTCACAGTGCACCAACAATATCTGTGTCTTTTTGTGGCAACTTTGCTGTTCTCATGTATTACTCTTCCTATCCCACTTTTTTAAAAAAAGAACTGTCATATCTCAATAGTCACTGGTCAGATCTTGAAATCTGGTGGCTGATAAATACCTCCAGAAAACTGAGCAACACTTTATCCCATGGCTATCAGCGTCAGAAGACTGAAAAATACTTCCAGAGGAGAATGTGCTAAAGCTGTTTCATGCCACAACTTGAGTGCTGTGGCTTTATTCTTGCCTATGCAAAGTAGTTCTTGGCTCACACTGTGGGAGATTCATACCTAAAGTTCATCATGAATTTTGGCCAGTTCATGGTTCATGAAGCAATGTTCGCGAACTGAAGAATCACCACGAACTTTCACAATTTTTTGATGCATTCCTGATAGTCACGAAAAACAGCTGAGTGGCGGGGAGTTCCCTTCCACTCAGCTGTTTGGTTTAAATGGCTCAGAGCCATTTAAACCCCTGATTTCTGCTCCTTGTGAAATGCTGTGGGGTGCAGAGAACAGGGGTTTAAACTTTAAGTGGCTCACAAACTGTTACAAAGTGGGTCAGTTCACAAACCAGCCTTCTGGTTTGTATGGGTTTATGGTTCAGTTTGTGGTTCAACCATGAACTGAACTGCAAAAAATGCAGTTTGTGCCCATCCCTATTCATACTGTCATGGAAATGCAGTGCTTTGTTTCATGTCTGCTAAAGGATAGTTTAGGCCTCTGAGGAGCTGGAAGACAACTTCAGGCTAAACAGCAAATCACCTTTTTCTTCACATTTGTGGGACAATCCAAATTAGTAGATAAGAAGAATTTAGCCTGAAGGGGCATAACACTACCCAGGCCATTCTGCAACATACATGTGATAAAAGAGTAGTTAGGCAAAGCCTTGATGAACAACCAATATTGACCAATGGGCTAAGAAGTAAAACAGTTCTGTAACTGTGTTGCTTAAAAGCCAATAATAATAATACATTGTACACTTGGTAATAACACCCAGATATACAAAAACAGGGTTAAAGTCTGAATGTTTTTAAAGAAAACAGTGGGGAGTTATAAGGAAAGGGCATGTGGTTTACAAATATGCGTCTTCTCTTTTTAAGAAAGGTTTGAATGGCAGGCATCTTTTAAGGGGGGAGAGATTTGGGGCTTGCTATTTTATCCTTGGTTTTAGCTGGAAATGTTTTAATTTGTTTTAACCAAGAGGAAAAGCAGGATATAAATGCTTAAATAAATAAATAAATAAACAAGCTACCTATGACAATCTTTAACTAAAATTTTTGGGCTTTTAAGCCAAGCTATTTGTGTGTAATGAACTGGATGAAAATAATACATGAACCCATCTTATATGGTGTCAGACCATCTAGCTCAGTGTTGACTGCTCAGACTAACACTGGTTCTCAAAGGATCTTGGGAAAAGAATTGTTTCCCAATATACCAATGTGTGTAGTGGTTAGAGTGTCAGACTAGGATCTAGGAGACCCAGGTTTTAATCCTCACTCTGCCATGGAAGCTTACTGGGAGAAATGATGGAAATGGAGAAGAAATAATATACTTTGTGGAGAAACGCAGGTACACCTGAAATCAAGTAAATAAATAAACAGGTAAATATAATACACCCCTAACTCCTCTCTCCAGAGAGACCTCAGATGTGAGGGGAGGCATTCAGTCTACATCCTTCTCCTCCTCTGTGAGTTTGTTCTTGATGATGCTGGACATTCAAACATCGACTTCTCCCACACAGCTTCAAATATCATGTGTTGTTGTATATGCCTGAATAGGTCTCTTGTCCTCTTGGAGGACACCTGGGACTTATGTGGGGGGCAGTCACATCCCCATTGCCAGGGCAATGAAGCCACAATGACTTTCTGGACCTAGGCTCTGTGCCAGCAGACAGGCTACTCTGGTTGCCTTGGAAACTGGTACAGGCTCAGTGGCAGCTCTCCTTGCTTCCACTGCTTTTGGCAGTCAATCTTTGGGTCTACCTTGACAGGAGAAGTTAAAGCAACTGGGCTACTGGTAACTGTACAGGCTAACAGGCATGGACGTGTCAACAATGAGAGATCCATCTTTGGTGAAACAAATAAATTTCCGTGGAAAATATTGTAATAGCAGAAGGAATAAATAGATCAGAAAAGGATTCACTCTGGTTGCTAATGTGAAGTGAAGAGGAACATGACTATGGAGAGGCAGCCTCACAGTCCAATACAATGATGACATCATGCAAAGAGCAGGTTGGGCTGCCCCACTAAAATGAAACACATCTACCAATAGCATCCACTGACAGTCTGTTATAAATCACATCTCATCACCCCAACCTTGGGACGACCCTGATGGAAACATAGATTCAGTCTACAGTTAAAGACTCCTTATAAACATTTCATCATCATGTGAACAAGGAAGACCAAAGGAAGCCATTTTAATACTCATTAAGCCAGACTGGAATACGGGAAGTATTCTGCAGACCAGGAGACAGGCACTTTCCTTGAAGAGCAGGACAGCATCACTTTGATGTTAAAACAACAAAGGCTCCAATGAACAGAGAAAGGTAATACAGGGGTGTTAAAAACAGCAGGCTGTATTTCAAAAGAAAACATCAAGAGATTTGGGGGAAAAGAATCATCTGGGAAATAAATCACACTCCCTGCCTAGTTGCCCAATAAACATACCTTGTAAAAATGAACACCCTTAGATGATCTCTAGTTTATTCATCCACTGAATATCACGGTTCTCCATTAGAACAAAGCAACCAGCATAAGGGGCTGATCTACACAGGGCAGTGGCAGTTCCAGAACTATCTGAACTATCTGTCTAAAGGAGTGAGCTGTGACTCGTGAAAGCTCATCTCCCTTATAAATAAAAGACGAATGGTGGTGGCACTTCTCTAGAACATTCGACATGCTCCAAAATCAGTTCGCTCTCTGATCTGTCATTCAGAGGGTCTCCCTATCCACTGGCTGCTTTGCCTGAGTCCTACCTCCAACATTCTAAACATTTTGCTGTTCCTCTCCCCCCCATAGCCAGTCAGAACACAGAAGTTATTCGCATATGCAGCCTCATTGGCCTTTGCCTCGGAACACAGAGGTCATTTGCATATTCGACTTGATTGGCTTTTGCCTCTAACATTCTAAACAGTTTGCTCTTCTGAGGTAAAATGTGTCCAATCTCCAGGTGAGGGCTGGAGATCACTCAGAATTACAACTGCTTTCCAGACGGCAGAGATCAGTTCCCCTGGAGAAAATGGTGGGCTCTGTATCCTTATATGCTGCTGAGGTGGCCCCAATGACAGCCAATGTGACGTAGAAGTCAGGGCTTCAGAGCACGGGAGAGGCTGCAGGTGTGTGTGGGGGTGGAAAGCTGAAGAGTGAGGGGAAAATAAAGGTAGGTTGATGATTGGCTGGGAAGGAGATAGGGTTGCCAACTCCAGGTGGGAAATTCCTGGAGATGTGAGGGATGGAGCCTGGAGAGGGTGAGGTTTCAGGAGGTGTGGGACCTCGGACAGGTACAAAGCCATAGACTCCACCCTCCAAACCAACTATTCCCTTCTGGGGAATCATCATTTCCAATCTCCAGGTGAGGACTGGAGATCACTCAAAATTACAACTGTTCTTTAGGTAGCAGAGATCAGTTCCTCTGGAGAAAATGGTGGACTCAGTGTCATTATACCCTGCTGAGGTCGCCACAGAAAATTGACACTGAGTGTCCATGGCCGGGGCACCTGCCCAGAGCCTCTTTCTAGAGGTCGTTTTATTTATTTCCACAATGGGCCTTTTTCCTAGTATTGACATAAAAGTTATCAGTCTTTAAAGTGGCACTGGACTATTATTTAGTTCCAGAACTGCCTTCAATCACACAGTAAGAGAGGGGAGTCTAATTTTCACTGCATCAGGGGTGAACTGGTGAGGGTCGCCAAACTCTACCTGTGCCTGCTGCTTATCTCAGCATATTTCCTCTCTCTTCAAGTGTCAGCTCTCTTCTCCACATCTCTAGAAACTGAACATCTATGTGCATCTGTGTGTGTGCACACGCACATGCATAAACATTGTTGGGGGGGATTGTCTTGTCTAGGGTAAATGCATGCATATAGACACAAGACACCAGCACATTGCCTCTCTTCCACCAATACTTAATTTTATTGTTTCAGATAGTTATATCCCAAACTGTCTTTGTAAATGTGTAACATTTTCTTTAAAATAATAAAAACCATAGAAAACTGATTACATAAAACTAATAAAAACAGCACCATCAAGAAAAAGTATTTTAAAAAACTGACGTGAAGTAATGGAAACAGCAGACATAAAATAGCCCAGACAACATATACAAACACATCAAAGGCTAAAAAGCTCCATAACCACTACTGCACAGCCATTTATTCTGATAGCAAATGCATAGCAGATGGCCTTAAAGAGTAGGTCCTGTCTACTTCAAAGAGTTCCAATTCCCAAGTGAACCCTCCTGTGATTTAAAATCAGTTGAAGAGGTCCTGTGATATACGTGATAGTTGTAGCTCCATGGTTTTGGGCATTTCTTATTATAATGTTCTTGGTGTGTGTTGCAAGAGTTGTTGTTCTTCATGGTTCCCTTTCTCCCTTTCTTTATTCCCTTTCTCCCAGGCTCAATAATTAAATCTCTGAGTCAGTGGGATACATCATCCTTCTAGTGGGCATATAAGGAAATGCATGCGCATGAGCAATAGCACCCAGTGTGGTGCATACCCTACCATTTCACACATTGCAGTTGGTCGGGTTTATTTTGAACTGTTGATAATCACAGACTGTAGGACAATTAGGTTTTTCTATGAGCATATTTTAGCTAAAAGAACAAACACCCGGTTTGCTTTTAAATCGGGCTACTGCAGAGTAAATTAATGCAGCATATAGATGCAGAACTGCCAGCATCGAGTAATGATGGGCGGGGGGCTTGGCTAGTGGTCCTTGGTATGAGAAAAGAGGTGTTACAAGGGTGCTCTGTTTTCATCTGTGAAATGCTGGAAAGTATTTAATACAGCATTCTGTTTCCAGCAAAGCCAGCCAGATGCTCTGAAGCAGGTCAAAAATATGGCAGCTTTTCTCATTGTTTGTCACAAGCATCTGGACTTCAGAGGTAGGATTGATCTCTCTTTCTGACCAGGCTGTTATGCGTGACAGGCAAGAATTCAAAAGCCTTCATTTTTCCTGGCATAAGGAAACAGCAGTGATGAAGAAAGTTGCACTTGATGAATTTCTACCTGTCAATTAAAGATACAAGCATCCAACCAGAAGAAAAGCTGACCAGTTGGAAAAATGGGCACTTTGGGCACTAAACTCAGGGAACATATTGACCAAGAAAGAACCTCTTCCTGAATTAACTAGATCTTCATGCTAGGCACAAACTGCATTTGTTGAATTTCTGCCTTGACATGCAGCTGATGAAAGCACAGAGGATATGGTGAGGGAGAATTGTAGCAATCTTGCTGACATTCTTGGAGAGAAAGGAGTCAGAAAGCCCACACGGCAGCCTACAAGTGAACCTGTCTGTCATTTTGCAGCAGTCATTGAAAAGCACCACCTTCCTTTAGCCAGACCGTTCCACCAGTTGCACAAAGCAGCTTTAAAAATACCATTAATATGTTATATCCTGTTTAAAACATCTATGCTTGAAGGCTGCAAGCTGGCCTGTGCTGGAATAAATCTACTGGGGGAAAAAAATTGCTGAGAGTTATTTGACATACACAGCTATTTTCCTAATCAATTTTCTGAGCTGGAAATTCGTCCTATCAGTCTTCTTTCTTTTATACCGCCAAAGTTCTGGTGTTTATTTCTATGTAACCTTACCATGCATTTATTGATGATATCCTAGGGGTTGCCATGACAACAGAGCCCAGTGTCACGAGACACTACTCTTGAGGTCATATGCAAGCAAAGCGGGAACTGGAGACTGATAAGAGGACAATCCAGATCCATCTAGTTTATTTAAAATGCTACAAATAGCTGTATATTTTTTATTATTGTGCTTTGCAATCTTACACAGACTTCTACCCCTTTGCCTGCTGCAGGTTTTTTTAAAAAGTCTGTCAGTTCTTCTGTCACTTCTTCGCTAGAAAAAAGGTAGCGCCACAGGCATTGCCTCATATTTAATAAGCATGGGACAACCTGAACACAAGGCTGGGTTCGCAATAGGTCTCCTGGTGCAATAATGTGTGCTAATTTACTATGGGGTGTTCCACAAGCAAAGAAAATCAGCATCAAAATTATTGCTCCAAGTCCAAGGTCATTCTTTGGGCTGTTTTTGTTTGATCTCTGAGCAGAAACCGGCAGGCAGGCAAGAGCTCATTTACTTGCTGTAACATGAAGAGGAGAAATCTTAAGGGATTATTAAAGTGCTAAGAAGCCATTCTCTGTTTAGATCACTAGTTCAAATCCAGCTTGTGGGAAGTTATTATAACCCAATGGCTGTTCTATGGCCTCAGTGAACTCCATTGGTTTCATCCAGTCCAGTCCTCAAGTTTTGTTTCAGAAAAGCATTCTCATAGCAGGGTATATTTCTTGGCAAGATTGTCAAGATAAACAGGAATTATTTTTAAATGCATTTGCTTTTTTTTAGGTGGCATTAGGTCAAACCTATGAAATTCCCACTTTTCATTTCGTTTTAATCAAAAATGGAATGCAAAGCAGGAATTTCATTCTGAACATGGAGCATCTGTAGGATGGGTGGGCTCTCCCCAAATATCAGTGAAGTGTTCGTCGCATTTAAATGCCAGCCCTCCTCCAAAGAGTTCAGGGTATGTAGATCCCATTTCCCTCCCTTCATAACAACCCTGAGAAAGAATGGCTGGCCGTCTGAAGCATTATGTGTCTGTACCGTCCCTGTTTAGCTTCCATGATCTGACAATACTGGGCTATACTGTATCATTCTACATCCCCTGAAGCATTATATTCACAGCCAAGTTTCTCTCATACACACACTCACACACACCCTTCCCATGATTGCATCTTCTACTGTATTTCAGTTCCTTCTTTGCACAGTTAGAATTGGATTACCGATGAAGGAACAGTCAATTGTTGCATTGTCAGGGAATCACTAAGGATGAGGAGGCAGGTTCCAGAAAATGTGCTCATCCTATTGGACAAATGCCATTGCTATAGCTGGTGGAACTGACAATTCATATGGCATGCCTGTGATATAAATGGACATATTCCCATATAACCACCACAACAATAAGTTTTGTTCTGCAGCAGTGACTATAAGCATGTACAAAAACAATTCTGAGAAATGTCTCTAGTCATATCCAGCTTTTCAAGCTTCCTTTGAAATTCCTTTGGTGTTTTGTCTCAGTTTGAACCTTCAAATTCACTTTGAATGTTGCACTATAACTTAATTCTAACTCCAGATGAAATAATTATTGAGGCTGAGGAAACCCCTCTGTCAAGCTGTGGGTCTTTCTCCCCAACTGTCATTGTTGAGGACATCAGAAGGAGTACAGGAAGCAACCAGGGGGCCTTTCATTATGCCAACATCTAGTGGCAAGGGGGAGCCTCCCCCATTCTAACAGCTATTGTTGAGGCTATTGGGGTGGGGGGAGTCAGGAGCAGGTAGGCACTGCCTAGATTTAAGTCAACATAGCATACTAACTATGGGGCACCTTGAGGCTTTTTTTTAATCAATTTTTTCCCTGACTTCTTTCATAAATCCTCAGAGGTTCTGCCCAAACATGAATCTCTGAAATCAGCTTACTTTCACTATATAGAAACTGTGTTAGCAATTCTAATTCAAAGCCAAAACAAACCATTTACTGATTTAAGGATGTGACCCTAAGATAACAGATTAAGAGCTATGTTCCATTGAAATCAGTAGACTAATTTCCAAACTGGTGTAATTATTAGGGCTGAGCTAATGCCACTTCCATGATAGTTTTGGCTGTGATCCACTAGATCAGGAAAATATTTTTTTTCCTCCCACATCTTGATACCAGAGTTCCATCCACAACCTGGTCAAGGCAGGAAATGTGGTTCACTCCCCTTTATTCTAATCACAAGCCTGAAAGTTAGGTTATGCTGAAAGGTAATGACTGACCCAGGATCACCCATTAAACTTTTTGACATTTGAATGTGGGTCTCCCCATAAGGGATGGGCATGAACCACATTTTTGTGGTTTGGTTCAGTTTGTAGTTCGTGGCTATACCATGTAACAAAACCATGAACCAGTCCACAAACCCATATGAACCAGGAGGTTGGTTTGTGAACCAACCTGGTTTGTACCAGTTCATGAATCATTTAATGTTTAAACCCCTCCTTTTACTCCCCACAGCTTAGGGGGGGGGCAAGTCTGCAGAAACATCTGGTTAATGCTCGTGTGGTCCCAATCTGTGAATTTAGATATCTGCAGATGGGGGCCACATGTCACTAAGAGCATATAGATGTAATATTATTTTTTCTGCATTTTATCTGCATTCTGAATCATATCTAATATTCTATTCCAGGTGTCCCCAACCTTTTCAGGCCTGCAGACACCTCTGAAATTCTGAAACTAGATGGTGGATGAAACTGGGAAATGGCTGCCATTAGAGACAGAACCAACTGCAAAATCTCAAGGACTGAAGTCATGTGTCGTGGGTACCAGGTCTGCTGAGGCTAACTACTCCTTAGATGAGGAAGAGGCAGGTAGCAGCCCAGCCTCCTCTGGAGTCAGCCCAGAAGAAGAACTCTCAACTATACCTGAGGAGGAAGAGTTCCCAGCAGCTCCACAGGAGCTCCACAGGAGATGCAGCCAGAAGGAGAGGCCAATCCTGAGCCTGGCCCAGCACCCCCAGTTGCAGATACCCCAAGGCCAGACTCCTTGCCTAGTTCTCCTGAGTGCCCCAAATGTAGGGCACGCCAGAGGCTGACTATGCAGGAGCGAAGAAAGAGTGACAGTCTACAGCTGCTGCAGAGGGAAGAGCTGTAAGCCTTTGCAGACTCAACCCCAGGGAAGGAAGGACCTGTTCAAAAGCACTCAGTGCACCTGGTTCAATGCGGCAGCAACTTTGTTCACTCAGAGGTGTGTGTAGCAGACGCTCCTTGTCCTTGTAACCTTGAATTGACTTTCTGGCTCTTTGACTTTTGGCTCTGACTGACCTTGATTCTGGACTGTGTTTACAAGCTTCCAGTGTGTGGTCTCTGTGGCAGCCAGTCAAGATAGCACATCATGCATAACTCTAATAGCAACTCTTCAACATTTCAGGCAGAAACTGTTTAACAGAATGCCTTTTTAAATGAACACATTTTTTTTTTAAAAAAAAAAATTTTCTTGCATACATACAGATTATCTTCAGTCACGCAGAGGAGACACTTGTGCTGCGGTGGAAGCTGCTGCCAAAGCACCTTTTTAAGAAAACCTGCACAGCCCATCAGATCTCCAATGGCGAATCAGAAGCCCTGATGGGCAAAAGCCACAACTTACCCCACCTATTTTCTAAAAACTTTTGACAGGTGACCAGAAAGGTGTCTGCAGGTGTAATGGGAGCCCTTTTCTATTCTATTGTTTCAGATTTCTGTAATCCTAGCATTAGAGCATTGCTTATTAGATGTCTCATCCTATTGATCACATTGACTTACATTGTGTAACCTACCATGAGTTTCAGTGAGAAAGATGGACTATAAAAATAGTAAAATAAATAAAATACTACCTATACTGCAACTGCTTAGAGGAATGCTTGTGCACTGAACGTCTGCTGTTCGTGTGACTTTCAGACACATTTTTTGTCAACTAAATCTTAATTTCACAGTATTTTCCACCAAAAAGGTTGACATTTCTCTTTACCCTCATTTTTTAATTTTTAGTTTTGCTGTAAAAGCTGCTGTAATCACATGGAATCTCCACCCCTCCCTGTTCTCTATGAATATGCAGGTTATTATGTTGATGAGATACTTTGGGTCTTAAGGATTTACTACTTTGCATAAGTGCCTATGATTGGTACATGATGTGGGAGGAGGGTGTGCTTGTTGTCCTCCAACAGTTTTAATTGTGCTTGGACAGGCATTTTTTTTAAGCCAAGTGCACCACCTTGCAAATTAGCAAACACAACATACGCCCTTCCTTCCACACGCTGGAGCTGATCAAAACCTTTCTGCTTCCATTGTGTTGAATGAGTTGCATATTAAAGGCTATGATTCACTATGGGATAACTATGGTTAACCGTTATTTCTGGGTTGGCCCTAGGAAGCATAATGGCTCTTAAAACTAAACTGACTTTTCTTTAGGACTCCATTGAACTCAACAGGAAAGACTGATTTTCAATTAAGGACTTGGCTTGCAAAGTAATAAAATTATAGGGCAGTTTGCAGAGTGGAGAAAAGCAGAGAGATTCTTCAAGTCCTCCCTAGTCAGAATGAGGCTTTTGGGGCTAGAGCTCTTTCTAACATTGCTTTACCACCCCCACTATTTTTTTTTTCTTGGCAGGGCTGCTATTATTCTTAATGAGCTCAAGAAAAGAACAGATGGAAAGGGTAAATGTTCTTTTAAAGTAGTATTTCTCAAACTTTTTTTTAAATTCAAGCACACTTATCTAAACTTTACATACCCCCAAAGATCTTCCCCCTATCCAGTGCCAACCTGGATAAGTCTGGTAAGGGAGGTTTTATGGAGACCTCACACCCAACTGAATCCTTTCCATTGTTGCACATGAAAATCCTTTTTGGGGGTAAAGAATATATATGAAGGATGGATTTGGCATGAAAGCTTCCCATTCTCTGCAGTCTCTTGCTTGCTCCTAAACTAACATGGACAAGCACTAAATTGCTTATTCTTTCAGGTGTTGCTGATGTAATTTCTGCTCAGAGTCTCTTTACCAGAAGGAAGAACACAAATATCTGACAAAGTGAGCAGTGATTCATGGAAGCCCATACCCTGCCACAAATTTTGTTAGTCTTTGAAGTGCTACTAGACTCTTGCTCTATTCTACTGCTCTGGACAAACTAACACGGCTACCCATCTTGAGCCAACTCCTGGCTGCTTCTGTTCTTCTAGCAAAGGATTACTCCCCGGGTCCTAGCACTCACAGTCCCTTTACCACACACTTTCCTTGGGACTCTAGGTTTCATAATATATATTCTGATAAGGATACATCCATGCACCCTGATGCTAACAATGTTTATTCAAATGAAAATTCCATTTTCTTTGCAAGTATACTTATAATTGCAACAAAACCCTGATTTATAGCTTGCCAGATGGCACATGTAACTCCAGTTAGATAAAGTACTCACTGCTGTTTCATAGGACTTTGGGATAGTTCATACATTCAATGCATGTGACAATTGGTATGTGATAGCTCCTCACTTCCAGCTTGTACAAATAGCCAAATGAAAACAGAATCACAAATTGAGCATTAATCCATTGATGGTATGTGCATTTATCACATGAAGAACAGATGCTAGTAGCTTCCTCAAAATGGCTTTGAAGTATAAATCATGCCTGAGACTGTGAGTACAGAACTAGTTAGTTGTCATTATTCTAAGTGAATGAGCCCAGAGTTAACAACAACAAAAAAGTCTGATATTTGTATCCCCATATAAAGTTCTTAATTCTGTCTGCCAAAATTCTAAGCTGGTTTGGTGAATGGAGATTGCCATGTTTGTCAAAAAAGCTGGTAGGTACAAAACAGATAAAATGCTATATTATAACCAGGATAAAGGTAAAGGTTCCCTTGCTCAAAAGCCAGTAAAATCCGACTCTAGGGTTAGGGTGCTCATCTCCGTTTCAAAGCTGAAGAGCCAGCGCTGTCTGAAGAAGTTTTCATGGTCATGTGGCCAGCATGACTAAACACCAAGGTGCATGGAATGCTATTACCGTCCCACCGAAGTGGTACCTATTTATCTACTTGCAATTTCTTGCTTTCGAAATGCTATGTTGGCAGGAGCTGGAACTAGAGAGGGGAGCTCACTCCGTCATGCGGCACCGGGGTCTCGAACTGCTGAACTACCGACCTCCCACAGCCTGCAGTTCAGCGTCTTAACCACTTGAGCCACCACAGCTCCTATAACCAGGATAGATATGTACAAATACATGCTAGTTTTTGGATCTCACAAAAGTCTTTATCACCCAGAATGATAAAAATGTTCATCTTGAAAACTCATCTCAAATGGGCCCTGCATTATCCTCTGTTGGTCCATAAAATACATTGCTTTACCTTTTTTGATATCAGCACCAGGCTTGTGGATGTGTGCTGCTTTGGAAGCTGAAGCTCATTTGGTCATCTCTCCAGGAGCTGTCTAGCTTATCCCAAGTCTGCTGATGTTCTGGAATTAAAATTAATGAGTTGTCAGGAGCCAGTTTTACTGGAGGTGCTTCCCATTTGTCTCTAACTAGACATCTATACTTTAATGGAAGAAGAGGGGTTTTTTTTTCTGATGCTTTAAAAAATTACTACTCCTTGTGACCCTTTTTGTTTCACTCTGCCCTGTCTTCCCCCATAATAAGCACTTCTGAAACATCCCTTTCCTTGTCAGTTTAATCAGACCCTGAGAGAATTAAACCAACTGAGGCATAAATGCTTAAAGGGAGGTGCTACCAATTTGGCTATTTTGACTGACCCCTTTCAGGAAACTATCTTCTGAAGACTGAACATTTGGAAGAAGGATGGCATTTAATGCAGAGTTGTTAGTGTATCCTTCTTGGTGCTCCATATCCAACCAGTCATTATTTTGAGGGGAGGTGAGACAATGTGTGAGGAATGGCTGCACTCAGTGAGAGCAGAGGTGTGCATTGTGCTAGGAATGGCTTACAGGATGGAAAAAATGGCTCTGTTTTGGCCAAATGCATGTTCTGCACCTGAGGTCAGATGCTCCAGCTACTTAAGTGAGTACTTTTGTTCTATGGAAGCAGTATAAAATGAATCATGGAGTTGTTGGGAAGGAGCAAAACAAAATCTACTTCTGCCATCTACCAATCAACCAAAGTCTGCTCATATTTCAGCCCATATAATCCCTAGGGTTGCCCACTTCTTATCTGACCACTGTAGCCATGCCTAACTGCTCGACCTGCAGATGTTAACTGGTGATTATGTTTATATAACTGCTGTGATCAGCTATGTGTGTTGATTTGTGTACCACAAAACAGGTCCAACAACACCAAAGGACTAGGGCTGCCAAGTGGGGGCGGGTGGCGGGTAAACCCCTGCTTTGGAGGCCCGATTTCCGCCGCTGCGGAATCGGGCCCCGGGGGGAACTTGGCCCCCTGAAGCGCAGCGTGGCTGCATCACCAGAGGTGACATAACCACATCAATCATGTTGGGGGCGTGGCCCTGATCATCGGAGGGAAAACTCTATGGTTTTCCCTCCGACGATTGGGGCCACGCCCTCAACGTGATCGACGTCACACGTCACTTCCGGTGACGTGCTGGTGGCGCGCACGCACAGATCCAGGGACGGCTCCCGGAGCCCGGCCAGGCTCCCCCACCGGTAAGTACTTTACACTTGGCAACCCTACAAAGGACTCTCAATTAAAGAAGCCACAGAACATACTCTGTGGGAAGGCCAACTTCCCCCACCAACCTTGATGTGGTCAAACAAAATACAAAAAAATTATTTCCCAACTCCAAATGGATCAGATCAGTTCCTTAGAATAATCAAAATCCAACTGCTTATTCTTCACAAGGAGTATTTTTAGGGGGCAAGTTCCATACTATTTAAAATTCAGTCTCAAAGTGTGATAGTTCTTGATATTATGGAGGTCAGGATTGGTCTAACATTCCAGTGGACAGGAAAAGTCTACATGAACAGCCATAATTCTTGTGAATGTGTACAGGTAGGGATGCTAGCCTCCAGGTGGGACCCGGGGATCTCCTGGAATTACAGCTTATCTCCAGGACTACAGGGAGCAGTTCTCCTGGAGAAAATGGATGCTTTGGAAAGTGGACTCTGTGGCATTTGTACCCTGGTGAGGTCCCTGTCCTCCCCAGGCTCCATCTCCAATTCTCCAAGAGCTTCCCAGCCTGAATCTGGCAACCCTACCCCCCCATCCCCTGTTGATGGCCAGGTGGGACCTGGCAACCCTATATACAGGTCACACATTTGTTTATTTAAACTAATTATATCCCAACTTGTTTCCTTAGAGCACCTAAAAACATTAAAGCAGTCCAGTCTGGTGGTTACAGTTGCATGACGCAATGCGGTTAGGTCTGCAGAGCCTAAGGAAGGAGCCAGCTGATGAGCCAGATGCAATTGAAAGATGGTGCTCCTAGCAACAGTCCCAAACTCTTTATTCATGAACAAGGCAGAGTCCAAGGGCAAGCTGTCTTATGAGACAACAGCAACACTTCTCTGGAAGAGAGAAAGAGAGAGCAAGGTTTTGGGCCCTCTGATCTCTTGTGGATTTTTTCCCCCTCCAACAGTTTCTATTTGTACATCAGTTCCATTAATGGGGAAGAAGAATATTCCAAATCTTGAACCTTTGAGAATTAAATACTAAACGTACACACACACCTCTTAGTTTCTAGTATTTAGCCTTGGTTGAAGTAAGATCTGGATTTCTCTTCTATAGGTTTCTCTTTGAATGAGTGTGAATACAACTGCAGCCTTATAGTCTGATCCTAATTTATTCAGTAAAATCCTATACATTTAAATGGCTCTTACTTCCAAAGAAGTATGCATAACTTTCCAGTTCCAAACATCTAGAATATCTCCCAACAATATGCAGTAATATTCAGTACAAGAGTTTTTTTTCTGCACAAACAATTAAAATATCCAATAAACTGAATCTACGAAGGGATGGCACAGATTCCTTGCCAACAGCAGGCTATACTGGTGCTACATACCACCTGAATTCTATACACCTTAAATATGCTCTTCATTGGCCCATCAACTAAAGTATATGTTGAAGGTAAGTATATGGAAGCTCATTTATTCATCAGTTAAAATATTTATATCCCACCTTTTCTCTCTTTTTTTTTGTAATCCCTTGAAGACAGGGTAGCTTTATTTGTTTTTTTGTTACACCTACAAACTAAAAGACAAATGAAAAAAAAGAGGGGGAATAGAACCCCGGGATTAAAAAGACAGAAAATCAAGCCCACACTATAACTAAAAACCCAAGAGTAGAGATCATTAACAGTTAGTATTCAGTTAGTTTCATAAATTCCACATTTCATTTTTAACCAATAAGTCAGAGAATTAGTCAGTTCATGTTAGTTCAGGTCCATTCAAGTGCATGCCGAAATTCTTCCATCATCATCTTCGTTTGCAAATCTTTAAAGTTTAAGGTGTTACTTCGGTCCTCTTAGTCGTAAGTCATACGTATCTCTGGCTGCGACTCCACCTACTGCTCCTGGGTCTTCGGCTGAGCCATTCTCTGCAGCGCCTGCTCCGCCGTCTCGCTCTTGCTGATCTTCATCCATCGGTCCAAAATGTCGCTTCACCCATTCTTCTGCTTTTAACACCAAGTCTATTTTCTCCCTTTTATCTCTGTATTTAAACATGACACCTTCAGGAAAATTCCAGGAGTACTGGATTTGATTTATTTGCAGGATTGAAATCAACTCTTTATAAAGCCTTCCTTTTCTGATGTACCTCAAATGGAGCGTCCTTTAGGACCCTGATATCTATTCCTCCCAGTTTCAGGGGGCTTGCCGCTGTCGCTTTAAGGATTAAATCCCTAGTCTGTCTTCAGAGAAACTTGACAACAATTTCACCTGGCAGGTTGTTGCGCTTTATATATTTTGAGTACGATTTATAGATCACCTCAATTTCCGATTCTGCCTCTGTCGCTGACACAGCCACCGCCGGTGCAATAAGCTCTGCCATCATTTTTTTCAAGTTTTCTCCCTGTGATTCGGCAATGCCCTGAAACCTGAGTGTCTTGTTTGCTTTTTCCATTTGTAAGTTCAACAGTCTCCTTTCCTGTGAATCTAGTCTCTGTTCCATCAATCCCACTTTCTTTTTAACTTTCTTGGTGTCGTGTGCTGTCTCTTTTACTTTCTCTTCTGTTTGTTCAGTCCTCTTGGTTAACTCAGCGATCTGTTGCTGTTGCTTTGTCAGGCTTTGGTTTGAAGCGATCAATTGCTGGTAAATATCATAGAGTCTTTCGTTGATAGGCTTGAGCAGTTCCGATAGCATGGAGAACACGTCACCCGTCTCTTCCGCTCTCGGGCTCTGACCTCTCCGTCCTGTCGTTCGCCCCAATCTACCTCGAGCTCCGGCCATTTTCAGCTTTGTTTACATTCAGAGAGCCGATTGCACCTTCCTTCAATAAACCGCTCGATGCCTTCGCAAACTCAGCTAAGTCTCTCATGCACTTTAACGCTGCTTCACTTCTCCTCCCCCCCTTCATTTATTCGAAAGTTCGCTTGTTTATGCCGGTTATCTCCCGGCACCGTTTCCCATTGGGGGGGGGGGGCCCGCTTTTCTAACTTCTTCGCTTGGCAATTAAGTCTCTCATGCACTGCAACGCTTCTTTTCTCCCCCCCCTGCGCTTATTCAGCAAAGTTCATTTGTTTGCGCCGGAGGTACCCTCCCGACACCACTTTCAATTGGGGGGGGGAACTCACTTTTAAAACTTTTCTGCTTGATACATCCTCTGGATCATTGTCGGTCTATTCCTAGACCTCTTGCAGCCTCGTTATTTCGCTGATCTCTTCTGCTTGTCCCAGTTGGCATCGACTATGCTCAGTGTAAAACTGAGCCACACAGTGGACGGACCCTTTGGGGCTAGAGAGCACCTCAATTCTCCGGCTTTGCGCCGTTGAAGAGGTCGCCCCCCAGCGCCCCCGGTCTGGAGCCTTTTACTAAGGCTCACCTGGGGGTGTCATTTGAGGTGGCACCCCTCCGGACCACTGGTGCACAGATCGCCTCCCCAGAGGTAGAGGAGAGCGACCGCCATTGTCGAGCCACAGACCAGAAGTCAATCTATCCCACCTTTTCTCTTGACTATAGCAACCTTACATGTAATAATTAAAACATTACAGATTAAAACCAGATAAAATAAAACTCCTAAATGCCTGCAAATGATGTCTGAGTCATTGAAGGGAGGCCTTTGTTTTCCTTAATAGGCTTGCCAACCTCCATGTGGGACCTGGAGATCTCATGGAATTATAACTGATCTCCAGACTATAGACATCAGCTCCCCTGAAGAAAACGGCTGCTTCAGAGTTTATGCCCAGCTGAGGTCCCTCCCCAACCCCACCCTGCCCAGTTTCTGCCCTCAAATGTCCAAGAGCTCGCTGACCTGGAGCCAGGAACCCTAAAACACAATGAGGGATTCCCTTCACCTCTTGGGGAGCTTGTTCCACATAGTGGGAACTGTGATGGAAAAGGTTTGGGCTCCAATGCCTGGCAAGCCACTCTGACTGAGGCAATCTGAAGGCCATAGCTGGTGCACAGAAACATGTGGGAGGAGAAAGTCCTTCACCAAGCCATAGGGAAAAATATTGTTTCTTCATTTAAAAGGAAGAGAGCCCGACTGCGTGTAAACTTTAGTCTTGACTTCAAAGTTTTTGTGGCCATTCAAATTGTTACTAAATCCTGGCCACAAGAAAATAAAATAAGATAAATGAAACTTTGCTGTGTATAAAGAAAATAATTAAAAACCAGTCACTTTTATTTAGTTGTTTAGGTAAGCCACATTTTTTCCAATCTCTACAGCTTTTAAAGATAAATATCAGACTTGCAATATTTGAATTTAAAAAAAAGGAAATATATTATCTAAGTATGTGCTGCCCCTACAAATCTGGGACTAATTACCTGCCCTCCACCCAAAGGATAATGCTACTCAGTTCGGCTTCTTATGAAGAAAATATTGAATGTGTGCAAGTTTTTAGATAGCATGAAGCACTTTCAAGCATTGACTGTGGAAATGCCTTGAAGCTGTCTGCATAGTAAATTCTTCCTTTCCTGAAATTTATTTCTGTAGAATCTCTTCTGTAGAGGAAAAGAGATGGGCATCTCACTTCCATACCTCTGAATGGCAACTGAAAGACTATGTAACCATTACACAGCAATCGATGAAAAATTACCACCTTGGTTGCATTTCCTTTTGGCAGACTGCACAGAGAAATTGGTCTATAATGTTGTCCATTTTTGGATGTTGTTGTCACCTGCATATTAGTAAACAATGCCCCTAAAGTACAGCCAATTATGTGTTATGTTTCCCTTCCGTAAACATAAAAGAACCTGGGGCAGAAGAAAATCCTGTTCTAATTAATTTGACATTTTTCACAGAGTTGCCCAAAGGGTTCAATGACTGTTAGATTGCCTTTCAGCATATTGCTTCCAGGATGACTTACAAAACAACACAATAGCAAAAAGAACATTCCAACTCTGCCTGGCCATGGCAACCCTTGCAGCGAACATGGCCAGGAGCTGCCTTTGCCCCCCAGAAGGTAGAAGAGATGTGAAGAGTGGCACGCTGCCTCACGAAGACATAGCAGGTGGGTGGAGCCAACAGATTCATAAGGGTGGCTCCACCCCTGCCCTCCTCAGTCTTGACCACATGCTTGGCCTCGAAGGAGCTCTATTGAGCAGCACCCTGGGCTAGGCCATGGCTTCCTTGCACTGTCATCATTGGTAGCAGCAGCGAAAGGATGTTGGCTGTAGTCCTCGGTGGTGGACCTTCCATGGCAGTGGTAGCTAGGCTGAGACAGCTTTTGGCTCCCTCACAGGTTCCAGTCGTTGGTGGTGGTAGACCTTCCTGGAAGCAGCTAAGCTGCAAGGCTCCTGGCCCCTTATCAGGCTTAGTAGCCCATTCTTGGTCCAGGTTGGGGATGTGGGAGGTGGGGGGGAGAAGTTTGTAATGTAAGGGATGTCACTCATTTGTGGCTTGCCCATGTGCGCAACTCCATGCTGGTCCCAAGGATCAATTAAGTGGAAAATGAACGGGGGGGGGCATGCTAACCAGCCTCCTGGTAAAGGGGCCCAGCCCAATTAAACTACAGGCACTGGAGAAATGGCTACACTTCTACCCTAAGAGAGTGGGCAGTTTATATTTGTGGCATGGTTTAAGTTATGGTTTTTGCATCCCATGTCAGGGCCCTAGGTCCCCATTTATGGCCAAAAACGTGCACTCGGTCAAAGGTATGGAACATGTGGTTTGGATAAAAATTGCCAAGGAGGGGTTAGAAGGTAGGGCTTTGTGCACTTTTCATGCCCCTCTGGTTCCCAGCCTGCATGTTTTCCCCCTTGGGCTTGTGCGTAAGAAGGTCCAAGGGGAATATTGTTTAATTCACCACCTTTCCTACCCATGCAGAGAGCTGGTGAACAATGCGATTCCCAAGAACCTGTGTTCAGTCAGGTATACCTCCTTTGATCAAGCTGTTTGCATGCAGTGCTGTGTCGTGGGGGTGGAAATGGCAAAATGAGACAATAAGTCTGCCTTTCACCTTCTCCCAGTCCATCCCGTAGACTTTGTGTTGTTGGGTTTTTAATTTGATGACCATTTCTATATGGATAGAGCCTTGCCTATGGGATGTTCTGTTTCATGCACAGTTTTTGAGCACTTTAGTTTGTTCCTGGAGTGGGCACCTCTTCACTATACAGGTTTAGTTGATACCACCCATTATATAGATAATTTTCGGTTTTGGGGCCTCAGAGATCTGGGCAGTGCACCAAGTTGTTAGCTGGTTTCATTATCTTGGTGGGTGAGCTCAGCATGCCATTAGCTTACAAAAAGACAGAAGGGCTGACCTCTGTTTTGACCTTCTTGGGGGTACAGTTGGACATGGTGACTCAAGCATCATGGCTGCCAGGTGACAAAGTTGCAGATTAGCGTGCTAGGATTGCAGACATTAAGGGCAGGAAGAAGGTCACTCTGGGGGAATTATAGCAGTTGGTAGGACACCTCAACTTGCAAGCTTGTGGCACCATGCCATGCCTTCCTGTGTAGGTTTTGTGATGCCATGTTGGGACAGTGGCTGCCTCACCACAGGGTTCTCTTTAGCAGCAGCATGAGACTTGACTTGGAAGTGTGGAAAGAATTTTTGTGTTCCTTCAATGGGGTTTTCTTTTAGAAGAACAACATGAGAATCAAGGCAGAACTACAGGTAAGATCTGATGTGGCCAGGTCCCTAGGCTTCAGAGTCTACTTTCATGGACGCTGGTGCACAGAGGATTGGCCAGATCAATGGCTGTGGCTGGCCTCACTAGGGACCACTAGGGTTCATGTCATTAATTCCCTCTCATCAAAATCTTCCCATGTTATAGCATTGGTGTGTGCCTTCACTTTGTGGTGTCTGTCTTAATATACTCTTCTTGGCCAGGCATGTGCCGGGGATTAGTAACAGGGTGGCTGACGCTCTCTCCCAAAAACAGATGGAGAGGTTTTGTCAGCTGGCCCTGGAAGCTGATCTGCAGCTGGCCTGAATGCCTCCAGAACTATGGCAGCTTGGAGGTGGTCCACCAATGTGAGTATTTTAGGCAAGAGGTAGGTCTTTGGAAGGTTTGGACAATACCAGAAAGGTAAGGGCTTGATTTTAGATCCATCTGGGGCCAATTTCTACTCTGGAATTTATTAGCAAGGTTCAGAGACAAACTGAAGTCACAGGGGACATCTGTATCCAAAAGATGTTGGAGGGCTGGTCTAGGGAGGCTCGTGTGCAAAGCAATGATAGATGATCCATTTCGCCCAATGGTCCTCAAGTGCCTTAAGGTGGATTGGGGGGAGGTGTGTTCCTCTAGTTTTGAAGTTTCACTCTTTCATGCAGCAGCACTGGCCACCTTTTTAGGGCTCTTCATATTAGCAAGTTGGTTGCTCACTCACATAGTGATAGATCTGGCCTGGCTTTGATGGTACAGGATGTTTGTGTTTTTTGAAGGCAATGTCCTTATTACAGTTAGACAATCCAAGACCAAACAAGGTGAGAAAGGGGCCAAGATTGAGATTTGGCTTTGCTCTGAGTGTGATTTATGCCCGGTGACCACCCTCCATCATTACTTGGCAGACCGGAGGAGATGCAGGCATACTTTTTCACCACATGGACTTTAGTCCTTTGGTAAAGGTAAAGGTTCCCTTGCTCGAAAGCCAGTCAAGTCCGACTCTAGGGTTGCGGTGCTCATCTCCATTTCAAAGCCGAAGAGCCAACACTGTCCGAAGACATTTCCGTGGTCATGTGGCCGGCATGACTAAACACCAAGGTGCACGGAACGCTGTTACCTTCCCACCGAAGTGGTCCCTATTTATCTACTTGCAATTTCTTGCTTTCGAACTGCTAGGTTGGCAGGAGCTGGAACTAGAGACGGGAGCTCACTCTGTCATGCGGCGCACTCGGGTCTGGAACTACCGACCTTCCACAGTCTGCAGTTCAGCGCCTTAACTTGAGCCACCGCAGCGCCTAATAAATATATAGCATCATCATAAATATATCCACTATCAATTAATGAATCTACCCCAAAAATATTCCTCTATATTTGTGAAGCTTCTGGTTTTGTCCTAGGTACTAGGACCATTTTTTAGTGT
Organism: Gekko japonicus; assembly: GCF_001447785.1. Taxonomy (NCBI): domain Eukaryota; kingdom Metazoa; phylum Chordata; class Lepidosauria; order Squamata; family Gekkonidae; genus Gekko; species Gekko japonicus. The sequence continues at coordinate 1,184,036 of NW_015163610.1, forward strand.
TAATTATACATTTCTCAGACAATGGGATGTTACTGTTACAGGGGGGGGGAATGTTCTGAAGGAGAGATGATTTACTGTTAGTTGCCACTTTCACAGCTATCTGTGAGATGTCTAAATGGAAATGACAGTAATGGTTTCAGTAATGGGAGAGAGGCAAAATTCTTTCTTAACTGACCTTATTAAGAGTGTTATTAAACTATACTACTTCTGATTAAACTGTACTGTTTCTGACAAAGTAAATGCATTAATCTCTGTTTGCGAACTCTTAAACAGAAATATTTGGCATTCCAGCTCTGGGATATCACCATGTCAGGGAAACATATTCACAAGGCAGTCTAAAAGGAGCCACATTTCTGTCTCTCTAGACTAAAATGTGGGAGGGAAGGTAGTATGGTATAGCCTGATCTAAGGAAGAGAAGGTGAGTTGGTACTTGGAAGGAGACCACCAAAGAAGACTCTGCATAGGAAGGCAATAGCAAACCACCTTTGCTTCTCACTTGTCTTGAAAGCCCCTTGCTGGAGTCACCAGAAGTCAGCTGTGACTTAACAGCACTTTACATACACAGAATAGAATATTGTGGAAGGCTCTCTGTTTTAATGAGTGACATTTCATGATTGTTCAGAAAATTATGACATCTTGCACGCAATGTTTGCCAAAGGCAGAAACAAAGATTTGAGTAAAAATTTGTCTGGTCATAAGATAGCCTAAGTTTTGATGAGAAGCTAACTACACATTGCAAAAGTACATACAACTGAGTTATGGCAACATTTTATAAGAAAATGTTGGTTTGGGAGAGGAGGAGTTAGAACAATTAAGTAGGGTAGAGTTTTGGTGTTTTGTTTTTACTTACTAAAGTCAGTTCTAGCTCTTTTTTTCTTTCTTAAAAAGGACTCCGGTTGAATAGTACAGCCCTTACTATTTCTCTGCCAAAGCTTCTCCCATCTGCCTACCTGCCTACCAGCCTCTTTGTTTGTCTATCGATCATTGTAGTTTCAGTGCCTAACTTGAAGTTTTAGAGTTATTACACATAGAATCATAGAGTTGGAAGGGACCATACAGGGCATCTAGTCCAACCCCCTATTGAATGCAGGATCAGCCTAAAGCACTCCTGACAAGAGTTTGTCCAGCCACTGCTTGAAGACAGCCAGTGAGGGAGAGCTCACCACCTCCCTAGGCAGCCGATTCCACTGCTGAACTAATCTTACTATACATTTCCCCCTTAATAATCAGCTAGTATATTTCCACCTGTAATTTAAACCCATTTTGTGAGTCCTATCCTCTGCGGCCAACTGGAATAGCTCCCTGTCCTCCTCTAAGTGACAGCCCTTCAAATACTTAAAGAGAGCCATCATGTCCCCCCTCAACCTTCTGTTCTCCAGACTGAATATTCCCAAGTCCTTCAGCCTTTCCTCATAGGGCTTGGTCTCTTCTGCACCCACTCCATTCTGTCCACATCTATATATATAAAAGAAAGTCCCCTCACCGTAAAATCAATGCCCAGGCCAAACGGTTGGACTCCTCCCCTCCCCCTCCTACAATGGACAGGCAGCTGCCTGTCAGGTGTAGGAGAGGAGGTGAGATGCTTACAGCCACCAGGGAGGTTTGCTCAGCAGGATTGCCTTAGCACTGCTGCTGGCCCAGCCTCCCCGATGCCTTTAAATACAATCCCCCTACAACACTAGACTGGCCGGTGTCTGTCAGGTGTAGGAACAGGGCCAGGGTATGAATGTTTATGGGGAGATAGTAAAGGACATTTATAAGAGCCATTTCGATGTGTGCCTCCCTCATGAACTGGAAGAAATGTCTACCACATAACCACTCCCTCACACCAACTCCCCCTCACACCTCTCACCTTTTACCACCTCCAAGAAAGCTCCTGGCAAACGTCGAGCCATATACACCAATGCTACAAGGAGGAGGGAACTTAGGAATGTGGCAAAGTCATTTGCACATAGTACTCCTGCAGTGCACTGAGCTGCACAGGCCAAGTACCAGCAAGGTCACCCTGAGGTGCTCAGAACAACACAGTCTCCATATGAGCAAAACAATCCAGGAACACAAATAGAGAGGCCATCACTTCCGTAAAAGGTGGCAGGAGTTGACTTAATAGACGACTGCTTCTTAAATGGAAAGTTCTATGTGTATTTTGTCTGAAACAACAATTGGGAAAAAGAATCCATCCTAACATCTTCAGGCCTAAAGTATTTCCATTATTCTACAATCACTTTCAAAACTGTCTCTAGGGCATAGTGACATGTAATTGCCATACAATGTGTAGCCACTGGCCAGTCCCTGATTGGTTTACATGGCAATTGGAGGATAAGGAGAATTCACAGATAAGCTCTTTGCAAAATAAGAAGCTTTTCTGGTATTGCTTTTCTTTCAAAAAATCATGTGAAATATGACTGAACAATGTCATGATTTTATCAAGGAAAGGAATACTGAGTTCCCCAAAGACAGACTTAAAAAACAAAATCAGTCTGAGTAGGGGGGAACAGAAATCAACCCTGACGGTTCCCTGGAAGGCCAGATAATGAAACTGAAGCTCAAATACTTTGGCCACCAAATGAGAAGGGAGCACTCACTGGAGAAGACCCTGATGCTGGGAAAGATTGAAGGTCAAAGAAGACGGGGACGGCAAAGGATGAGATGGTTAGACAGTGTCATAGATGCAACGAACATGAAATTGAGCAAACTTCAGAGGACAGCGGAAGACTAAACACTTCCCCCTTACCACCTCCCCCCTTACCACTTCCCCCTGGCGTGATCTGGTTCATGGGGTCGCGAAGAGTCGGACTCGACTGTGTGACTGAACAACAAAGGGGGGAACATCGTAGCAAGCCCTGTCACTGACATTTGTGCTGAGTCTACTGATGTATAAAGTGCACTGCTACATAGGCTCATTTATATGATTGGTTTCCTAACCACACAGAACCAACACTCAAGACAGTTTATCTCTCTATATAATAATTATGTTTTGGTAGTGGCACTCTCCTGAACATTCCACATGCTCCCAAATCAGTTGGCTCCCTGATCTGTCACTCAGAAGCTGTCCCTATCCACTGGCTGCATTGCCTGAGTCTTGTCTCCAATATTCTAAACAGTTTGGTGTAGTGGTTAAGTGTGTGGACTCTAATCTGGGAGAACCGTGTTTGATTCCCCACTCCTCCACTTGCACCTGGCTGGATGACCTTGGGCAAGCCGTGGTTCTTATAAGAGCTGTTCTTGAAAAAGAGCAGTTTTTGTCAAGAGCTCTCTCAGCCCCACCTACTTCACAGGGTGTCTGTTGTGGGGAGGGGAAGGGAAAGGAGTTTGTAAGCTGCTCTGAGACACCTTTGGGTAGTGAAGGGTGGGGTATAAATCCAATCTCCTCCTCCTCCTCCTCCTCCTCTTCTTTTTCTTCTTCTTCTTCTTCCTCCTCCTACTCCTCTCCCCCCAATAGCCAGACGGAACACAGAGGTCATTTGCATATGCGGCCTGATTGGCCTTTGCCTCTAACATTCTAAACAGTTTGTTGTTGCTGTTGGGAGTCATTGAATGTGTCCTGAGGTAAAATACATATCCCAATTTTCCCTCAAAGAGTCACTGGAGTTGCCAAAATACATATCCCAATCTTCCCTTAAATGGTCACTGGAGTTGTCAGTCTCCTTGTGGGGCCTGGAGAACTCCCAGAAATCATCATGTTCCCCAGCCACAGCACATCATTTCTCCTGCAGAAAATTCCCCAGCTATTACAATGGCTGCTTTGGGCAGTGGACTCTATGGCATTATACCCTGCTGAAGTCCCTCTGCACCCCAAACCCTGCCCTCCCCAGGCTCTTCCCCTCAAATCTACAGGCCTGGCCCTCCCCTTAGTATTGCCAGCCTCCAGGCAGCACCTGAAGATCTCCAAGATCAGTTCTCCTGGAGAAAACGGCTGCTTTGGGCAATGGAGTCTATGGAATTATACCCTGCTGAGGTCCCTCCAAACCCCAAACCCTGCCCTCCCCAGGCTCTACCCCTCAAATCTACAGGTATTTTTCAACCCAGAGTTGGCAACCCTGTAACTGGCTATGGAACTGCTTTCCAGACCCTTGGAACCTAGAAGACATGGCATAGGAGGAGGTGCTTTTCTACCTTAGCTGCCACTGCATAACCCCCAAATCAACATAAATCAGGGGTACCTGTTACCATGAGGCTGTCTTCCCATACTACCCACTTGGGGCAGCAAAATGACTTAAGATAGCCCTGCCTTATAGCTAAGCAGAAGGAAATAAACATGGCTTGCCCCCCTCTATTTCCCCCTTCCCTCTGCTGTCCCACCAGCCACAGCCGTGGCATCCACCTGGAGCTTCCTTCTAGAACTCATTGTATTTCTTCCCACAATGGACCTTACTCCTAGTATATATATTTTGCAAATACTCCAACTGTCCCTATCTACCTACCATGGTTCCTGTGTTGGTTTCTGTCTCTGATAGATCACTTACCTTTTTTTTTTTGTCTCTGTTTTGCATTGTGGGGACATTAAACTGTTTTAGTGCATGTGATACATTGCAGCTGTAATTCTGTGAGATTTAGCTGACTCCTAGATTTTTCAGAAACTAAGAGTGCCAGTCTTAAACACAGTTACACCCTTCCCTGTCAACTGAAGTCAGTGGTCTTAGAAGGGAACAACTTTGCTTAGGGTTGCACTGCACATCTTAGAGTGGGGGAGCAGATCAACATTGTTTTAAAAGCATGCCCCATAAAAATTGTATGTGCACAAACACAGTGTTGTGCATTACATGCAATTTCAAACATTGCAGCTGCTGTGACATATTTGAACTGTGGTTGACCTACTGAAGATACATTATGTGGGGTTTCACTATATTATTAAAATTAAACATACTTCTCTAGTTTTCAGATCTGTGAAGGGGGAACTATTTGTAGAGCACATGAATAGAGTATGCAGAAGGTGGGATGGAGCCTTCAGCAACATGTAATAGATGGAGGGAAAGGGCTGATGCAATACTGATTTGTATGAGAGTTGTGAGCATGCCCCTGTTTGGAGAGTATGGTGTGATCTATTCATAGAATAAACTGAATACAGATGGGGGAGACTGGGGAACTGTGATTGTGATCTGTAGGTATATTTAGACTACTCATATTGAATGGATGTAAAGGGCTACAGTAACTGTGGTTGATCTGAGGGACACAGGAAATGGAAGACTGGAAATATCCTGGAATCTGTTGTCTGAAGAGTTAACTTCTTATCTTGGGATGGGAACCCATAATTATCTATTTTCGTACTGTTGTGTAAACACAATTTAGGGCTTAATTACATGAAACATAGTCCTCATAACCCCCCTCCCAATGCACCCATGGGTTATGTCTACCAGTCATGAGCTGGCAGTTCTGTGCTTGTAATTGAATTCCCAGGTGTGTGAGAGATTTATTTGGATTGGAGCTACAGCTTGCAGGAAGCTGAGGCTTCAGATTCCCCCCCCCCCGTGTTGTTTTCCCAACATCAAACTGCTCTGGAGAACTGCTATTTACCCTACCCCTATGTGCCTAAGAATTAAGGTCTGAATGCAGAAATTCCAGCACAGTCTGGTAAACAGGAGTCTTGGCAGACATAGGGGTGTCCACACAAACACAATGTAGTTAGGTCCTCAGAAGACAGGTGGATGCTAAGAGACACCTGATTATATTCCCTCCATCTGAGTGTTTGTCCCCAGAAAACCATATGAATTCTGCCAATAGATATATAATTCCTCTTGTATCACACCAGCTGTTAAGAAAAACAAATAAGCAAGCAAATGCTGGGAGGAAAATTTAACATGACTGAATTTCGGGGGGGGGGGGAATGGGTTGCTGGATTCAGAATTATTTTAGCGGAGAGATCTAGAGTTCTCATGGATATGTAGAACCGAGTAGAAAAAGCTTCATTCCTGTGTGTGTTTCTTTGCTTCTTTTATACCCCACCTTTCTCCCCAGTGCAGACTCAAAGTGGTTTACACTGTTCTCCTCTCCTCCATTTTATCATCACAGCCACCCTGTGAGGTAGGTTAGGCTGAGAGAGAGGGACTGGCCCAAGGTCACCCAGTGAGCTTCCATGGCAGAGTGGGGATATGAATCTGGATCTCCCAGATCCTAGTCGGACGTTCTCACCAGTACATCACAATGGCTACATGCCTACTATAACTATATGTATAATTTTAGATGCTGCTTGGAAAGTTAGTTTCAAGTCAGGGAAGGAATTCTGGGATTTTTGGAATAGCTGAAAAGAGCATACAAATATACCCGTATTTTAATGTGTAAGTGGGATGACATTTTCAGTCAGAAAATTACAAAGTGTTTTACTTGGGAAATGACAAATGCAGAGGAACAGAGTTGCTCTAATAGTGAGGCAAGATGTAGCGCAAGCAGTCAGAGGCTATAATGCGAAGTTTGACTGAATAATATCCATCAGTTTTCATGGGAAGCCTATCAACATAACCATTATTCAAGTTTATACCCCAACTACAGATTTTGATGAGGAAGAAATTGAAAGCATTTATACAAATATCCAGGAAGAAGTTGATCATGCACACCTAAACAAGATGTTCTGATAATCATAGGTGACTGGAACGCAAAAGTAGGAAACAAAGCAGAATCAAAATTGCTGGAATATCTGGACTAGGAACATGAAAATAAGCAGGAGAGCAACTCATAGTATTTTGTGCAGACAACAATTTATTCATTGCGAACACATGCTTCAGGCAACCAAACAGATGATTTTATATGTGGACATCACCAGACGGCCAATATAGAAATCAAATGATTACATCATTGGAAGCAGAGTACGGAGAAGGTCTATTCTGTCTGCTAAAACAAGACCAGGAGCCAATTGTGGTATAGATAATGAATTGATAATATCGAAAGTTAGAATAAATCTGAAGAAAAACACCAAAACAGTCATAGAATCACAGAGTTGGAAGTGGCCATATGGGCCATCTAGTCCAACCCGCTGCTCAATGCAGGATCAGCCTAGAGCATCCCTGACAAGTCTTTGTCCAGATGCTGCTTAAAGACTGCCAGTGAGGGGGAGCTCACCACCTCCCTAGGCAGCTGATTCCACTGTTGCAAAACAATTACTGTAAAAAAGTTTTCCTAAGATCCAGCTGGTACCTTCCCACCCTTAGTTTAAACCCATTATTGTGAGTCCTATCCTCTGCTGCCAATAGGAACAGCTCCCTGTTCTCATTTAAATGACAGCCATTCAAATACTTAAAGAGAGCAATCCTGTCCCCCCTCAACCTCCTCTTCTCCAGACTCAACATTCCCAAGTCCCTCAGCCTTTCCTGATAGGGCTTGGTCTCCAGGCCCCCAATCATCCTCATCGCTCTCCTCTGCACATGCTCCATTCTGTCCACATCCCTTTTGAAGTGAGGCCTCCAGAACTGCACACAATACTCCAGGTACAGCCTGACCAATGCAGTGTACAGTGGGACTATGACATCTTGTGATTTGGTCTGACCATGGGACTGCCAAAGCAGTAACCCGGTCCACTATTACCCCACCACAAAGATCAAATCGAGCATGTACCCAGCTTGGTGAGTGGGGGTTGTTACATATTGGGAGAGTCCCAGAGCTGCCATGGACAACACCAGGTCCGTTGCCCGAGTACAGACCGCATCATCAGCATGGACATTGAAATCACCCAGGACTATCAGTCTAGGGTGTTCCAATGCCCAGCCTGATATGGCCTCCACCAGGGATGGTAGGCTGTTGGTCAGTGCGTTAGGTGGTTGGTACACCAGCCAAATCGCCAAACTTTCCCCAGCCTCCCATACCAAGCAGGCACACACAATGCCTGTGATCCTTGGTGGTGGGAGCACCCTGAAGGAGTAAGCCTCCCGAATGAATAGAGCCACTCCCCCCCGCCCCCTAGTTCATGATTGGTGGAGGACCGAGTATCCGGGCAGGACTAATTGGGAGAGAGATACTGTATCTCCCTCTCGCACCCAGGTCTCGGTCATGCACACCAAGTCTACATTCTGTTCCTGAGAGAACAGAGAACAGAGAACCTTTATTTGGCATACCATAGATAAATCAAACAGGGGAGAGTTTAAGGGTAGGTACAAAGAACAACATCAATCAAAATTCCCAATATCTCAAAAAACACAAAACAGTCCTAACATGGTTTACAAGATTTACCATTCTGTTCCTGCAAAAAATCTCTCAGGACCATGGTGTTATTATTTATAGACCTGGCATTGCACAGCACCAATGATGGGGGGGGGTCAATATTCCTAGCCCCGCTGACGACAACCTTTGGGATGGGACATAGGCTGGAAGGGGGCCGAGCTAAACCACTTCTCCGTCCTCTTCCTTTACTTCCCTGCCTAGTTCCACCGCTATACTTACCCCTTCCCAGGAGCACTGGAATGTTACACCCAGTCATCATCAGGCCAGCTAATCTTTGCCAGCTGCAACCTTGCTATTGGCCTCAGATCAGCTAGAACAAATAACTTGAATAAACCTGGATTGATCTTTCAGCAGCAGATGCTGACTGCCATTAGGTCCACACTTAGCTTATCCCCTTAGTTTACATGCCCTCCCAATTAATCCAGTCGCTTCTACTTGCCTAACTAACCTACCCCCATCCCCTTTTTCTTGGCAAATTTGGATCCACAACTGGATGACCTTTTATTAATTTTATCAGTACTCTAACTACCAATTCAATTAACTAACAAATTCATTTATTACAGGGCAGTTAATAATCAATACAATCAGACCACAGTTAATTGGAAAATAACAACTCAATCAATTTATCACTATTCCTAAGCCAATCAACTAAATCTAAGCCTAAATGTTCCCTCCCCATCTGCTGCCAAATATTAAACTGTAAATGGTAGTCCAACTCCAGGTGTTGGGTTCAGTCAGTCTGATGATTCTCTTTGGTTGACTTTGTCTGTAGTTACCAGACCCAGCCTCTGGTGTCAGTATCCTGCCAGTGTCCATGTCTGTCCAACCCTCCAGGGCTATCCAAATCAGTGTAGCAAAGTTACATTGGTCACTGGAGCATAAGAAAGAATTTCAGAGGAAAATCAACATAGATTACAGCAAAGTTTTTGATTGTTTGGATCATGAAAAGCTATGGTTGCCTTGAAAGGAAATGGGTGTGCCACAGTATTTGATTGTTTTGATGCATAATCTATACTTCGGACAAGAGGCTGCTGTTAACAGAATATGGAGAAACAGAATGGTTTCCAGTTAGCAAAGGTGTCAGACACGGATACATTTTATCGCCCTATCTCTTCAATCTCTATACAGAACACATCATAAGGAAATTGGATTAGATTTAGATGAAGGTGGAGTGAAAATTGGTGGAAGTAACATTAACAATTGGAGATATGCAGATGATATCATATTATTGGCAGAAAACAATGAAGACTTGAAATGACTACTGATGAAGGTCAAAGCAGAACGTGTCAAAGCAGAATTACAGCTGAACATCAAGAAGACAAAAGTAATGACTACCGGGGAATTACACAGTTTTAAGGTTGGCAATGAAGAAATTGCAATTGGTTAAGATTTTCTATTCCTTGGGTCTATCATCAACCAAAAGGGAGTCTGTACCCAAGAAGTGAGAAAGAGATTGAAACTGGGGAAAGTAGCCATGAAGGACCTAGAAAAGATCCTTAAGTGTAAGGATGTGTTGCTGGCAACCAAGATCAAGTTAATTCATGCCATAGTATTCCCCATTACTATGTATGTGTAAAGTACTGGGTTCGCTGCATGGAGGACTCAGACTTCGACATGCAAGTATGCCACAGTGCCACACAGAAACCCCAAAAGACCAACAGGAACAAGATTTATACAGGCCCTGCCCTGTGTAAATTGATGGTGCAACCAGAAGTCCAGGGATGTAGCAGGTCAGGCCAGGGTAGAGATCGGTAGAGTTCACTCTCTCTCCCCTCTCCCCCCTCCCAAGCAAGGAAGGTGGTGTGCAAAGCAACACCACCAACCTTGCAGGCTGCACATGCATGCAGCAATTGGCTGAAACTAGCCTCCCCCCCCCCATTGGTCTTTTGGGGTTTCTGTGTAGCACTGTGGCATGCTTGCACTGCCACAGTGCCACTTGTTCTGGAGTGTGCCACTTATTCTTATGGCAAATAAGAACCTCCCAAGACAGTTCACTTTCCCTGAGATTCTCTGGGAGAGTCTGACTGCTGGGTGCTGCCTGCTTGCCTGCCTTAAGTGCTGCTGGCTGGGTTTCCCCATTGGAAAAAATGGAGGTGATGGGGGTAACCTGTTTGGGTGCCCATAGAATTGAGCCCACTGGTCCAATTGCTTTGGTACATGGGAGTTTATGTGGTGAGAGGCTCCAGGAGCTACCCTCAAACCCCCTCCCCTCCAGAGCCACTAACAACACTGTGGGGGGAAAGTAACTTTTCCCCCACCATAGAGAACAATGGAGGGGATGGGGTCAACCTGTTTGGGGGCCCGTAGAATTGGACCCCCTTGTCCAATGTTTTTAAATCCTGGTGTGTATCTTGGGGAGAGGCTTCAGCATCTATCCTGTGAGTTTGGGGTCTCTCCCGCAAACTCCCTACCCTCCAGCTCCCAGAATATACCCTATGTTTTTGCCATTGACTTCAATGGCCCATAGGATATAACGGGGCGAAATTGCCGCCGAATTTCAGCGGCAATTCGGCAGCAAGCTGATTCAGATCAGAGAATCTGAATTGGCCCATAGCAACCCGAAAGGGGCCCGAATGAGCCATTTTCGGGGGTGCATTTGGTTTGGACGAACCGAATGCACATCCCTATCCGTGAGTAGTAGGCCACGGGGACCTCCCAGCCATCAGGAAGAAGGTGGCCCAGAACTGCACCGACACCATAGGGGGAGGCGTCACATGCAAGGACTACTGGTAGGGACTCCTCAAAGTGCGCCAGCACCTCATTCGAGATGAGTAGTGCCTTGACCCCTTTGAATGCCGCCGCTTCCCTCAGGCCCCACGACCAGGGCGCTGATTTGTCCAGGAGGCAGTGAAGAGGCTCCGCAACCGCAGCCTTGTGTGGCAGAAAGGCATGATAAAAGTTCAGGAGTCCTAAAAATGCCTGAAGTTCTGCCTTGCATGTGGGTCTAGGGGCCTCCACGATGGCCTTGACCTTGTCCCTCACCAGAGGGAGGCCAGACATGTCAACTTGGAAGCCCAGGAAGTCCACCTCCAGGACCCCAAGGAGGCACTTCTCCCGTTTGACTTTGAGGCCTGCTGAGTCGAAACGGCGAAGGACGGCACGGAGGCAGGAGGCGAAGTCATCCGGGGTGGCCGTGACAATGAGGATGTCATCAAAAAATGGCATCACTGCCAGGGATCCCTTTCAACAAAGAGTCCATAAGTTGATGAAATATCCCTGGGGCCACACTTACACCAAACTGCAGTCTCCTAACCTTAAAAGCCCCCTGGTTCATTACAATACTCTGGGCCGGGGCTGTGGCCTCACCCACTGGCAGCTGTTGGTATTCCTGTGTGAGATCCAACTTGCCAAAAATCTTAGCCCCCACTAAGGAAGCCATCACATGACTCACAACCGGGACTGGGTATGAATGGTCATGGAGGGCCTTATTCAACGTACATTTATAGTCCACTCAGATGCGGACATCGCCGTTGGACTTGATGGGAGTTACAATGGGGATCCCATTGCTCATTGCTGCACTGGAAGGGGAGCCTGGCCTGCTCATCAGGATCCCATCCTCATCGCCACTGTAAAGTACTGGGTTCACCGCATGGAGGACTCGGACTACAACATGCGTTCAGATGTGTTTATTGTACTTAACAACAAGACAAAGTAAACGGCCCTGCAAGGACAACTATATACACTCCACCCAGCACACCTATGCTCCCATTGGAGGGTTTGAATTTCCCTCCAAGGGGGCTATTGGTGGACTAGAGGTGGACTAGGATCCTAGACCCCCTTTGTGTTTGGGGACCATGCTCCTGCTTTAGGCGCGGACCCCTGGTGGCAGTCCGCATACATAACAGTATATGTGTGAAAGCTGGACAATGAAGAAAGCTGACAGGAAGAAGGTTGAGTCATTTGAAATGTGGTGTTGGGAGTTTTATGGATACCATGGACTGCCAAAAAGACAAATAGGTGGGTCCTAGATCAAATCAAGCCTGAACTCTCCCTAGAAGCTAACTGAGGCTATCGTACATTGGTCACGTTATGAAAAATCAAGAGTCACTGGAAAAGACAATAATGCTAGGAAAAGTTGAAGGCAGCAGGAAAAGAGGAAGACCCAACATGGGATGGATGGACTCCATCAAGGAAGCCACAGCCCTCAGTTTACAAGGCCTGAGCAAGGCTGTTAACGATAGGACATTTTGGAGAATTTTAATTCATTAGGATCGCCATAACTTGGACGTGACTTGATGGCACTTAACACACACACACACAGGTGAGATGAGCATCTGCAAGAACATTATTCCTTAGAAGTCCATGCAAAAAAAAATGATGACCATATCATCTGTGAATGTAGAACACAGTACTTGGTGGCATAAACACATACAGAGCCTTGTCCTCCCATTAATTTAATTCACTGTGCTCTGTTTACAGGTGAAATTTTGCTCCTTTATTAGCCATCTGATGAAGATTTCTGTGATTTCTGAAAGCTTGCAGTCTTGTACACCAGCCAAAGTCAGTCCAGCATTAGGGATCCTATCATTTTACATATTTTACTTCTCTTGTCCTTTCAGACACAACTGCTACCTTCTGAGAAAAAGATGCAGTCTGGCACGGCAAGTGTGTATTTCCTGTTATAACATCATTGCCGTACAATCAGCACACTCCATTTCACTCCCTTTTTCATCCCTGTCACTAATGAAGCTGATGGGAAGTGAAGAGTAATTGCATTTGCAGCTGACAGGAGCTAGAAGAAGCGCATTGCTAGGAAATGAGGGCTTGGCACAGGCTCCTGTTTGGAGGTGAGAAAGGGCAGTCAAGTGTAGAAACCAAGGCAAAATGGACCTGTCAAAACAAGTTTGTGCTGCTCATCCCAGAGCCATGAAGAGCACACACAGTGCAAGCATGAGGAACATGCTTGGGAACAGCAAAGCTTTGTCATTTATTCTGGCAGCTCTTCCTGGCCCAATCAGCCATAGCTTTCTGGGCCCAAAGAGCACCTTCTTCATCCCCATGTTTTCAGTTCTACAACTAACTTGCCAGCTCCTGTGGGAATCCCCCCATCCCACCATGCTACTGAACACTCGCTTTGTGGTTTCAACCTAAACTTCACATTTGGCCTCCATCCTACATTCTTGGGATGCATCTCACTGAGGATTTCTGTGGAAAGAAAAGATTTCCATTCACAGAATGCACATTTCCCACCTTCCCACTGTAACTCCAAATGCTCCCTTAAATGTTTTTTCAGGAATGCAGAAATCCCCAGGAAATAGCTGGAGGGGCTGGACATTTGCAGCAGGGAAGGAAAACTGGCAAAATTCCTACTGCTTCTGCACACAGATATCCTCTGCGATCTAAACCCTTGTTTGGATCCCTTTACTGAAGCTTCTGGGAGCCCTTGGTCTGTCCTAACCTAAGGTCATATTATTCCTGACTGGTAAAGCCTTGCATACTTCCTACTTGTAATGTCTGTCACCATTTCAGTTCTGGCTGCTGTGATTCCTAATGAGGCTGCACATAAGGAATGTTTCCTTATGATATCGTGCATGTTTCCTTAGGACCCTGTACAAACACTGCCTATGTGAGGAAAATCCTGAGGAAATAGCAGCTGGGAATGGGGCATCAGTAAGCACTGCAAATTATAGCAGCTGTCATGGAGGCAAGAACAAGAGGCAACAAAAGGGCAGAGCCTCAGTGGGCCAGCCGGAGAAGCTTGATGGGGCTGATATCACCCATGAACAGTTTAGTGATTGGGAATAAAAGCATATCCTCTTCAAGTCTTTTTTACTTCTTTATGAAAACACATGTAGCAGCAAGGCAGAACTGGGAAAGCCAAGTGTGAGTTCCTCACATGACCCACCATGATGCTTCCTGGAATGTGCAAAATTCCCCTTATTTGCTGTATAACAAGTGAACCTAGAACACATGGGGGTGGAATATGACATCCTCTTTCAGAAATTCCTGTTGAAGCAAAAAATTGGATGTGTGAATCCCTTGTGCACCTGCTCCTCAACATTTAATGTAAAAAAAATATCACTCTTCTTTACAAATGTTTGTAATAAGGTCTTGTCGATTTCAGCCCCAAGTTGTTGGAATTTCACAAGGGAAAGCAGTATTTGTAGAATGAACAACTAAACATCTGCTCCACTCTTTAATTTGCCTAATATCTATTTCTTTTAAGGTGTAGGATTTTCTTCTGGTGTTCAGAGGGCCCTGCCAAAGGCACTCTTGGCTACCCATAGCCTTATTTCCTGTGGGTTATTGTGCCTTGGCCCATAAAATCGGGATTAACATTTTCCTTCAACTCAGTCCTGGTACTGTACTGGAGGCAACTTGGCACTTTGTGTTTAAGAAGAAATTGATAATTGTGTAACAGAGTATAACTTCACTTATCTAAATAGCCTGAGGGAAATTCAAAACATGGAGATAATTAAATTCTCAGAAAACAGAATGCTCTTTACACAGAAGTATATAAGGCTATGGCAACAAGGGGCAACAAACACACAATGAATCGAGATAACAAGAAGCTTCAGTTAACTAAGGATTTCCTGATCCAGGCTCCGCTGTGTACAGTTCTAATACAACCAGGAGATCTTATTTTTGATCTTTTGCATAGCACAAACCTTTGTACAAAACCTGCTTTAAACCAGGGTATTTTCCTACTGGAACTGGGATAAGCAGCCCATGGCCTATGAGCCAAGAGTTCCAGGTGGAAAATAATATACACAGCATTTACAGCTGCAAACTATCCTCTCCCAGCAATTGTGACATGCCCCAGTCAAAACAAGTTGGACCCTATGGAAGAACTCACAGTAGGTAACAGATACTCATTTTTACCCTGCATGGTGATCTCCCACAAGCAGAGAGGGCAGACAGGCGAAGGGCAATATCATGGTTCTGCACACCATTATGTTTCAGTACACCTGCCTACAAAGCTAGTGGCTGCCATGTCCTGTGCACCTATGCATAGCCACCCACATAGAGTCATTAACATGGAAAAGGAAGCAAGAGGCCACGGTCTGAAAAGTAGCTCTGTGAGGTTGGCTGCTGTGATTGATAGTGTTCATCAGGAATCAACCAGTTAATAGCTTGATTGTTGAACACTATCAGTCACAGGAGTCAACTATGCAGTGCTAATAACCATTGGTTTATTGATCCTGATAGCATTAATACTGAACGTCAACTATCAAAGCCTGGATATCAAATATTAAAATGTGTCCAAATGACAAGCAACTATCAGAAGGATCCTGGAGCAACCTATTTCGGCAGGATGGGTGCTACCTGAAGGTAGTATTTTCTCTGCATAGCATCAAATACCTCTTGTGTCCTGTCTGCTGATGCATTAATGACATGTCATGTGGCAAGAAAAATACACAGCAAGAGAGGATAAGCATATTTACTAGGGTAGGATGAATAGAAGGCAACAACACACAAGGGCCTCTTCGCGACAAGTGCAACTCCATACATAGAATAATCCTACCTGCTGAAGCACCACTCTTAAAGGGATGAAAAATAAGATGCCAGTACAAAGCCACCCCAATATGCCCATTAGTGAGGAACAATCAGTAAAGCTGATTTTCCAGAGATGAAAAGTATCTTATTAATTATCCAAATTTAAAATCTGTAACTTTGAAAGAAAGGGAGACCTTTGTTCCTTCCCTCCTTCCTCTGCTAAGCTGACGGTGAGCTGCACCAATTAAAAACACCTTGGAAAGATTAACAGTGTTTTAAATAGCCACAGGGGGGACTTTTTCAACCTACAGTGAATAAAAGGGTTGGGAAGGAGCAGCCCCACTCATTAGCCATATAGTGGAACTGACTGCTTCCACCTGCCAGCTTCACAGACACTCTTGGAAATGTAGTGCCTTTACTAGCTATACCTTAGCTGGGGAAGAAAGCCTCTTCCTCCATGGAAGATAAGTGACCTTTGGGGCATTGGAAATGGAACATTCCAGCTAATGAGACAGAATGACATCCAGGCAGGCTCTGGAAATGCACAGTGTACTGATCCAGGAGCTGTTAAATGCTGCATTGTTTCTCTCTTTGCTCTTAGCAGCTCAGTCTGCAGCTTCCCTCCTGCTGAAAAAAAAACTGCTGAAATACAGCGCTATCACTCCCAGAGTCTCAAAAGAGACACTCACATTCCTAAGTGTCAGGAGACTGCTTTAAATACACACATTTTTAAAAATAGTCAAGCAGAGTTGTTTTCTGGTTGACTTTCGGCTTCCAAGTCTTTACAGTGCACAAAATTTTCTATTTCAGTTGCTACCTGTAACCAGTCATGAGCAGGGTTGTCAGGGTCTTTTTGTTTGTTTGCATTTCCCTGACGGGACTCCTGTGCTGTTGATGTGGTGGGTTTGGTTTTCCAAGCATGGTGATGGGATGATAGAGAGCATTACCCTTTGAGCTGCCGTGCAGCTGTTCAAGGCACAGAACAAGGTGTTTCAGGAAAAAAAGATGATGGTCTGAACAATGAAAAGCAATAGCAGCGAAGCATTACATTGAGATTTTACAAAGAGCTGTCACATATGTAGACACTTTTAATGAAATCCTGAAATGCAATAACCTCTGACACTTCACAGATAGCAATAGGGATGTTCCTGAGTATTTCCAACAACCCTGCTCTTGCACCAGTGATCAGTGACTCAGCTCTTAAGGCTCTTTTCCACCTTCTGCATTAATTTGCTCAGCAATTGCCTGTCCTGCACTGGCTTCTGAGGAAGGGCATTAGTACAGTGACCATAAGAAAGCACCCTTTAAAAAAAAGCCTTTAACTTGTTTAGTAGAACCTTGATCTCACAGTAGATGTGATGGTTGTATGTACATTGAGTTAGTTGCAGCTTAATTGTATTCAGCAACATTTAATATCTGGAGAAGTGGTTAATGAAGGAGGATGGAAGGGAAGCAGTACACTAGCATTTTCTGTGTATCACATCCAGGTGATCTAGAGATTCAGTGTGGCACAGTGGTTATCATACTGGACTGGGACCATGGAAGCCCAGGTTCAAATTCTTGTGCAGTATGAAACTCACAGGTCCGGTCCTTGGATCCAACCAAAGGACAAAAATGGGCAAAGGACAGAAATTTAAAAAAAAGTGAAATAGGGGACAATGTTAGCAAATCGTTTTTTAAAATATGCTGCTTGTCAGCTAAGAAACAACTTTTTTCTCCCTGTAATAAGTATGTATTTATTTTGCCTGCTTCCAAATATTGAGGCAAACCCCGAGATAGAATACATCTATTCAGGTGGCAGAACCAGAGGCATCACTGACCACTGAAGTACATCAAGGAACCCTGTCAATTTTTTGCTTTCATCGTATCCCTACAAGCAGATGTTTAGCTAACAAAGCTTTTCTCCATCTTAAAGGCAGGAAAATTTAATTTAGGTGCATGTGCCTCTGATGCCTGTTAAAAACATATACTCATCACAGGGAGGGGATGTGGCATTCCTTCAATGAAGTACATACTGTGAAGTAGGAATGATTATATAATGGTGTGGTAGTCACTTGAAATGCTTAGAGGCTCCCCCCCCCCCCCCCCAGCAAGCTCCTTATATGAAGCAGGTTGCCATGAGATTTCACAGTTTTGCCCAGGGCAGTTAGGAGAACTGAGTGCCAATCTATTTCACTTCAAAGTTTTATGTACCACCATGACACTGCTGCATGTGTGACATGGGCCTGTCACAGGATCTGGGCAATGAAGGTACATTGAACCATCCTCTATCTCATCCACACAGTCTCACAAAACAGCACATTTACACTTGCTTTATTTTAGAGACCCATTAACTTCTTGCTTCCTGTACTCATTGGCAGGGCTGGCTTTTCCATTAGGCACAGTAGGCACAGGGCCTAGGGCCCTCAGTAATGAAAATCTATTACATTTTGCCTAAATAAATAAAATGTTGAAGTATTTAAACTTATATAAAAATATTAATATTGGTATTATTATGGTAGGAGGGGCCAACAAAGGCAAAAGTGCCTGGGACCCACAAAAGCCATAATGCGGCCCTGCTCATTGGGAAACTGACCGATTTTGTCCTTTACTGGCTGCAGATCCACCTGCTGTCAGCTCACTGGCCCTTTGACTTTGTCCCTTCCAGCTGTCTCTTCAGCCCAGTCTGCATCTAGCATTTGCTCTGCTGTTATACCAAACCCACACTGGAACAGAAATTCCCATCTACATTGCATGCCACTTTCACTTTGACTGAGTGTCGCATTTTATGGCAGTGTCCAGACTGCATGCTGCTTTCACTTTGTTTGATCTCTGGTTTTATTGTGGCTCTCTGCATTGATTTATGGCTGTTTTATGGCTATTGGGGGGGTGACTCTGCAGTCAGTACGGTGTTGGCCCAGGGTAGTTGAAGGTGGTTTTGAACGGCATCTTTTTCTGTTCCAGTGTGGGTTTGGTAAAACAACTGAGCAAATGCTAAATGCAGATTGGGCCTTCCTCTTGCTCCTTCTCCCAAGCCTCTGCCTGTCTTGCTCTTCTTTTCTTCTTTGTTTCTTATTCCTCCCATTGCTGCCCATCAAGTGTGTGCTAGGCAGGAACCCTGATCCTCATGCACCCAACAGAAGACTGTAAACTGTGTACCTCCTGTGTTTGCAGGAGATGGAGTTACCAGATTTCAGAATTATTGACTGTTCCTACAGAATAGTTTTAAAGAGAAAGAGGTGAGCAGGATGAATGGGTGTATGATGACCTTGCCCTCTTCTGTTAGCAGTTAGATCCCTCCTCTTGCAGAGTGGCAGTTTATAGCTAGAATAACCATAAACACTCTTCTTAAAATATCACCCCAAAATCCATAAGTGCAGGACACTGTCAGGCCCAAAATGAAACAAAATGGATGCCAGGAACAAACCTGGGCAAGTAGTTTAGAAGTGTGTGTAAGAGCAGCTGACTGCTGCCTCTTCCATGCCCTGGAGAGATGCATAATTTAGGACAATGGGTCTCCCAGAATCTATTTACTCACCCTTGGAACTAATCCCATGAACACCTAACCTTACTTCCCCTGCACCCACTTACCTTAATTAATCAATGCTTAATTCTATTCACCTAACCCATTAGCCCTTCCTGCCCAGTACTTGCAGGGTCATCAAACCTCTCCCACACCATTGTCCACCTCAGAAAAGCCCATTAAGTTATTGTTTTTCTGGCAAATACGTCAACCTGCCCCAGGGTATGCTCCCAGCAGTGTGTGTGTGTTCCTAGAATCCTAGAATCATAGAATGTTAGAGTTGGAAGGGATCTTGTAGGTCATCTAGTCCAACCCCCTGAACTCTGCAGGGGTATACTGAAAGACAGCCCTACATACCTACAACATACCCAAAAGATGGTCGTCTAGCCTCCACTTGAAAATGGTATGGAAACTTATACCAACAAGAATATTTAAATCCCCAAAGAACAAAAGAATATATAGCAAGATGGAATAATAAGAAATTTAATGAAAAACAGAAAGCGATACTGAATAGCCCAATTTCATGCGTAGAGGTATCAGAGGCAATTCGGAAGCAAAAAAAAAGAATAAGACCCCAGGCCCTGATAGTATTCCAATAGAAATATACCAGAAATTCGAAGAACAAATATCAGTGCCGTTTAAAGAGGTACTACTGGAAATTGAACAAGGAGGAAAAATGCCACAATCATGGAATGAAGCCTTGATTACTTTAATCCACAAAGCAAACACGGATGCGAAAGAAGTAAAGAACTATAGACCTATATCATTGCTTAACGTGGACTATAAAATATATGCGACTATATTAGCTTCAAGGCTAAAAAAGGTCTTAGTTGAAATAATACATCAAGATCAGACAGGATTCCTGCCTAATAGACAAATGAAAAGTAATTTAAGGATGATTATGAACATATTGGAATACTATGAACTACACCCAGGCGAACAGTTAGCGTTAATATTTCTGGACGCAGAAAAGGCTTTCGATAGAGTAACTTGGGACTTCATGCTACAGAAGTTAGCAAACTGGGATTGCGGAGAAAATTTCTACGCAATGATAAGAGCAATATATTCAAAACAATTTGCTAAAGTAATAGTAAATGGGGACACGACACGAAGTATTCCAATTGAAAAAGGTACAAGACAGGGATGTCCTTTGTCACCTTTATTTTTTATCTTTACGTTAGGAACATTAACAGATTTGGTAAGAGAGAACGACAGAATAAAAGGATTAAAAATACAAAAGGAAGTGTATAAGCTGCAGGCCTTCGCGGACGATTTGGTGTTCATGGTTGAAGATCCGGTCGAATCCATACCAGTGTTGATGGAAGTAATTGAGAAGTACAGAGAAGTGGCAGGACTAAAAATAAATTACAAGAAGACAAATATGTTAACAAAAAATTGCACAATACATCAAATTGAACAGATAGAAAAAGTGTCTTGAATGAAGATGGTCACTAAAGTCAAATACCTAGGAATAATTATGTCAAAAAGGAACAACACTTTAATTGAAGACAACTACGTTAAATTATTAACAGAAATTACAAAGGATTTAACAAAATGGGGAAACCTTCAAATATCCTTTATGGGGAGAATAGCAGTATTAAAAATGAATATTCTACCGAGATTTTTGTTCCTAGCGCAAAATATTCCAGTCTTGAGAAGTGCGAAAATATTTAATGAACTTGATAAAATATGCAGAAAATTTGTATGGGCTAATAAAACACCATGGATTAAATGGAAAGTACTACAAGAAAAGAAAAAGGTGGATTAAACCTCCCAAATTGGAAGCTTTATTACTCTGCAGCTGCAATGTCATGGATAAAAGAATGGACTACTTTAGAAAATAAGAGATTGTTGACATTAGAAGGCTTTGACCTGGACATGGGGTGGCATGCGTATATAGGGTATGATAAAGATAAAATACATAGGAAATTTAACCAGCATACCATCAGAGGAGCACTAAATAAAATCTGGCAGGAGATTAAAGATAAATACTATCTTAAAACGCCAAGATGGCTCTCCCCTTTAGAAGCCTTTATTAAACCCTCCCTAATGAAAAACACAGAACTTTTAACCTACGAAACTCTATTAGATAAAATGGGTAAACTAAAATCACAAGAAGTACTCGAGAAACAAGGTATAAAGTTATCTTGGTGGGAAAATATGCAATTGAAAATTAAATGATAAATTAATTCAAAAGCTGTATAACCTATTCTTAATCGACTTCGAGTTAGATGAAGAGGTCAAAAGTACAATGATTGTATGGATGCAAGATTTAGGCTATGTTATAGAAGATTGGTCTAAAATATGGATAGCTGCAAAACAGTCAAGAGCGATTCCTTATAAGGAAAATGTATTCAAAATGTTTCACCAGTGGCACTGGTCCCCGGATAAAATTGCCAAATGTTACCCGAACGCATCCAAAAATTGTTGGAAATGTAAACATAACGTGGGCACTTTCTATCACATGTGGTGGAGGTGCCCCAAGACTCAACAATACTGGCATAGGGTACATAAGATGTTGGTAGGCATGTTTGAGGTAGAAATGCCTTTTAAACCTGAAATGTTTCTGTTAAATTTAATGCCAGATAAGTTGAAAAAGGAAGAAAAATATGTTATTGGATTTATTATTACAGCAGCACGTATTTTATTTGCCAAAAATTGGAAAATAGAGAGGATACCGTCAAGAAGAGACCTGATTATCAAAATGCAAGAAGTAGTTGAAGTAGATAAATTGACTACAATATTAGAGAATAAGGATATGGAGATATTCACTGTTAGATGGAAAATGTTCTATAAATGGATAAGGGAAAATAGGACATAAAGCTAGACTATCATGACTCTGTTAAGATATTTGTAAATGTAAGATGTGATACGTATGCATGATGTAATGCATAAGAAAACTGAAATAAATATAATTGGGGGGGGGGAAAGAAAACGTCCAGTGAAGGCGCATCCACCACCTCCCGAGGCAGACTGTTCCACTGCTCAACCACTCTTACAGTTAGGAAGTTTCTCCTGATATTTAGCTGGTAACGACTCCCTTGTAATTTCCACCCATTAGATCTAGTCTTGCAGTCCAGAGCAAGAGAGAATAGATCTGCTCCATCTTCTACATGACAGCCCTTCAAATACTTGAACACTGCAATCATGTCCACTCTAAACCTTCTCTTTCCCAGGCTAAACATACCCAACTCTTTCAGCCTTTCCTCATAAGACTTGGATTCCAACCCTCTCACCATCCTGGTTGCCCTTTTCTAGACACCAAAAGCATACACACACCTCCACTGCATGGACTTCTCTTCATACAATGCAGGCTGTTTTGCTGCTTCTGTGGACCTTCTTCAAGACCAGTAATTATGACCCTTTCCTAAAACCACTCACCCCTTTCCTCCCTGTGTTTCTTTTGGCTAGCTCTCTGTATGTTTTTATTGTGTGCATGTTGATTCTTTTCTTTTAAATAAAAACCTTTCTGGTTGAACATCTGCCTGGCTTATTTTGAGAGTTCTCTTATGGGAAAAATCCTTGTATACAGAAGTGGAAAATCCCAGTTACCCCTTCTTGCTCTTTAATCTAATTCCCCTGACTAATTAGGAGATTGCCTCTTTGGGTAACACTTCATTCCCTCAGATGCAGGATTTTCTCTCTGTTTTTTTCTTCCTTTCTGACTGAGCAGCCCTTGTTTCTATTTTCTTCTTTCCTGAAGATCTATGGCTGTCCCACCCTGTCACATTATTGTATTTTTACACTGGCTCAGCCCAGGAACTTGAGGGAAGAGACAAGATTAACCTCTTAACTTAAACTTCTGAAATGGCACATAAAAGGCGTTATAATGTTCAAAAACAAACCAAACATTTTATTAAATGTAGAGGGGGAAAGGTCAGGTGAAATCTGAGGTAAATCAATAAGAACTCTGAAGCACCTTACTATTTTCAGAAACTACAGTTCATACATTTCCAGCAATTGAGAGTTTTAAAGTTTTTCACACAGTCTTAGAATCTTTGAGATGAGAGACTGTCACGATTCAGGTGGGGTGTCACCTGACTCTGCCACCACTCTGGATTTAGGTTCCCTTGAGAAGGCCCAAAGTACCCTCCCAAAACCTTCAGACCTCCCTTTAGGCTGAATAACAGGCGTGAGGACCAGGCAGAGTAAAACAAGGAAAAGGTTTATTTTATAGGAGGTCAAACAACAAGGTGCAAAATAATAACAGTAAGGGGGTGAAAAGAAAAGAAATCAAATGCCCTGTCTAAATATACTTTCCCTAGCTCACTATCTCAAGTGTCCTTACACTACTCACCGCTCCCTCAGGATGAGGGTTTTTCCCCTACAGCAGCCTTTCTTCTGACTCTGCCCTTTGGAAGAAAGAATAACTCTTCCTGCTGCTCCAGAACTTTTATTCCAAGCCCTCCTCTTTTCCTATTGGTCCATTTTGGCTCCAAAACCTCCCAGGGGCTTCTGGGAGTTGTAGGCCCAGCCTCACCTACTGCAAGCCAGGCTCCTTGGGCCTAGTAGGCCTCTGGTGGCACAGCCCAGATCATGACAGAGGCTTTTGTTTCAATGTTTCCTAAAAACTCCAGTTCACTTTCTTGAGTTTACTTGACTTTTCAGGTTTCAGAACACAGGGATACTCTAACAAGCACCCAAATTCCTTCTCTGAGCACACCAAGGGATCACTCCACTCTTCAGAGCTATCTCACTTTCAACTGTGTGGGGTATCTCTTATCTAACTAGAAGATCTATCCTGAATAGAGCCTTCACTGATCCATCCACTCCTCCTTGCCAACCTTCCCAGTCCTCAGTCAGTATGAAACTGTTTTCAGTCAGAGCTAAACTGTCCTCAGTCAGAGTTACACTTTCCGCAGTCAGGGCTAAACTCAAACTGAGTTCTCTTCAGCAGGCAGTTCCCAAGTCTTTCTGCTCAACTGATGCTAACCAACAAATTCATTGAGCAGCCTGTCACTGCTCTCTGGTTCAGTAAGGCATTAACCCTTTACAGTCCTTCACATGTTTACACAGCATTTACAGAGTTACACAGGATGGAATTTAAAAGCTCCAAAAACTGCAATAATTTGAAACTTAAAGTTAGCTTTTGATGAGACCGCATGTCTTATGGTGAAGATAGACGTACAATTTTAGAGCAGCCACAACAGGGTTTTTTCATGTTTTATCACTCACTGTGATGAAACATAGAGTAGCTTTACAAGTTCCCATTCATAATACAGACCACCAAGTCAAATACTAAACATTGATCCTGTCAATCTCTGTGTGTGCATGTGTAAAGTGCCATCAAGTCACAGCTGACTTATGATGACCCCAACAAAGGCATTCAAGGAAAGTGAGAAGCAGAGGTGGTTTGGCATTGCCTTCCTTTGCAGAGTTGTCTTTGATGGTCTTCCTTCCAAGTACTTACCCTGCATAGCTGCTGAGAACTGATGAGATCAGGCTGTACCATGCCACCTTTCCCATCGTAAGTCCTGTCCTACACCTTCTTATTATAATGAAGTTGCCCCTCCTCATTATAATGATGTTTATGCTATATTTATGTGTTTATAATGTTTGTTAAGTGATTAACAAACATTATTTTGTTGATATCACTGGTGTTATTTTCCTCAGTTCATTCAGAATTGCCTATAATCTTTCAAAACCATTTGTTTTCCACAGAGCTCACCCAGGAAGACAGAAATATATATACATATGTATGTATGTATGTATGTATGTATGTATGTATGTATGGTGATGGCACTTCGGGAATGTTACAATCACTCTTAAAATGTCATGTCTTCCTTTATTCCATTCTCTGTAACCTACTGCAACTGCACAGAACCATTGTAATGGGGAAGGTGACATTTTCATTCAGTGAATTAGACATACTTTGTTACATGTTAGCAAATAACATTGCCATTTATTATTTCTGTGTGTACACTTCATGTGTACACTTTGAAGCCAATCTAGAAGTTATTCAATAGAATATCTACCGAGCAACATTGAAACATAGCATACCTGGGTGATACATACTCAACAAAAAATTCCAAAAGAATGTGCTCTTCAGCAGCTGGAAGGAAGCCAGATACATGGTTGCGCCAGCAGTCCTGTCCTTGGCCGCCTATGCAAGTGATGCTTAATGGGGAGGAGGGAGACAGTCATCTGCAGAGCAGCACTGGGGGCTGATAGCTTCTGTACCCACAGTGGGGATGGGGTCTGGTCCCAGTGCTGTCATGAGGGTCCTTGGTCCCACATAACTATGACATCCTAGTTCTGCAAACTGGATCCTAAGATCTAACCGCTAGAATCTTCCCTAGCCAAAAATGGGTGAATGCAAGTTTCCATGCTGAGCTTCAGCCTCAGCAGAAAACTGCGAGGTTGAACGATCCATTTTGCAAATGATTAATGGCATGCCAGTTCCCAGGCGAATTCAGCTGTGTCTCGCCACTGCCATGGGGGAGTGTAGGAAACAGTATTTACTTTTCAGAAAATCAGAGAGAGGAGGGCTGTTAGCTTTTGCTATGGTTTTGGTTAGCAAATAGACGCCTGCAAATTGACAGGTCTGTGCCAAGAGCATTCAGCTGTAGTGCTTGTATGCCATATTGGAGACTTGCTTTCCGGTATTTATACTCAGCCTTCTGGTTTTTATACTGCATGTGACCATGAAAACAAATGAACTAAGTGGATTTTAAATATTCATACAGGCATTTCAATCTGTGTTTTACCTGTACACAAGCCAGAGTATCTTTGCCACACTGCATGTACCTGGCTCAGCGCAGATTGGCCATTAAGGCCACTGGGAAGAGTCCCAGTGGGCCAATGGCCTAGAAAACCACCCCTCCATACTGCCCCCCACTGTTTGTTGGGAGTGAAACTGACCAGAAGTGGTAGATGGTGGGGAGGCTGGGGAAGGAAAGAGAAGCTGCCCTGCTGCTTCTGGTCAATTTCACTCTCCTCCCATCAGCTGTTAAATCTGATTGGTGGGGAGTGAAACTGATCAGAAGTGCAGGGCAGCTTCCCTTTCCTTCCCCAGCCTCCCTGCTGATGCGGGGGAGAGGTGCACTGGGGATGGGGCATTTGGCATCCTCCTGGGGTGGGGCAGGGCTCCAAATGCCTCACCATTGGCTACAGGCGTGCAACAACCCCTTTCCTTCCTGGGTATTATGAGCTACAGCTGGCAACTCTACCATGAAACCATGAAATACCAAGAGCAGCCAGCTCTCCCATGTGGCCTCCACACAATTTACCTTCCAGATTATTTCTAAACTGCCCATTTTATAGTTATCCTCCTTTAGCCACTGAAAGGTACGGTGGTCTGAACCCAAAATCAGAGAGAGAGCCTCTGTGTTTGTCTTGGAAAGGGAGGCTGTGGGTGCGCAATTGATTGTAGTAGCATTAAAAGGTGAGAAATCCTTTTATTCCCTTTGTACTTTAAGCTTTGTGGCCACCTGACAACACAGGGTCCCCCAAAGTGCTGAAGCTACAATATCCTGCTTCTCATGCATTTTACACAAAGTCTTATTGGACGGTGATCTCTGCTATCTCTTTGTCCTCCACCCCTTGACATCATCCTCTACTGAACTGAGGACAAGGGGAAACTGCCCTTCGCAGATAGCCTTAGCTATCAGCATGTTAGCAGAGGTGGGACAGTGTGCATGGCAGCGGTCTGTGGGCATGGCTGATAAAAACAGCAAACCCAAGGAGGTTGTGCTTATTGTTACCAGTACTGGATTTAAGCAGCATTCTCCTTCTCTGTCTACATTTTGCCAGCTACACAGGATGGGATTTTATCTTATTTATTTTTATTTATTTATTTAAAACATTTCTATGCCACCTTTCTACCCAAAGAGGATTCCCAAGGTGGTGAACATCAAAACATTAAAATGTTTAAAAATTAAAACATCAGGACCTTAAAACAGTATTTAAAATATGTCTATATAAAATATTTAAGCAATTGTATAAAAGCATATAAACATTCAACAAAACTCTGAAAACTTCTGAATCCAAACGTTTGGGTGCTTATAGAACAGATGGGGGGGGGAGCTGGCCCAGATTACTACATTTGCTGGGAGACTGAAGGCACAGTTTTCTGATTTCCACAGTCATCATTGTTCCCCCTTTTTTGTGAGCTTGAGCAGTTCAAAAGAATGTGGGCTCCTTTCGAAAGCATAACAGACTTGCAGAATGGATGCATTGTAGGACAAGAATATCTCTCTTCCCAGGAATGGTGCTATGATGAGTATGAAGCCATTAAAAAAAATGGAAAGTACATTTCTTAAAACAGGAAAAAATGCAACACCAAATGAAAAATCCCTGGCAGCTGCCTGATTGGCTGGATGGTTGGCATGGTGACAGCTTGCCAAGATGCTAGGGTACCCCAGTTAAGGAGCAGAGAAGTCATTTCATGCAAAGACACGCTGTATCTGAGAATAAGGGCAGTGGGGTACAGGCTCTTGGAAATGGATCCCTTTTACTCACATAGCTCTTTAATATTCTCCAGGGATATTTAAAAAGAAGGTCATTGTCTAACAAGTCAGGCAGAACCCCCCCCCCATCGTTTCTTTTGCCAGCAGTTCAGCAATCTCTAGATAAAGTTAATAAAATGCAGGGGCTGCCGGAGGGAGGAAGCCTGTCGTAAGGCATTACCATTGACTTTGCCAACATGATAATATTGTCCTTCATCAGCAAGAGGATTAGGAGCAGGAAGGACTGTGTGGTGCAGTGGATTAATGCACTTACCTTCCAAGGTCAAACACAAAGCTTCGCAAGGCTGTCGCTCCTCTTCTGGAGGAGCACAACAGAAAAAAGAAAGAAAAACCTACAACATGTAAGGGAACTAAATAAGAAGGGTATGGAGATCCCCACAAGTGGTAACTTCCCTTTGATAATGTCACTGAAACAGTTGCTGGTTTTCCTTTGTCTTCTACAGATGTTTTTCTATGGCTGCACCAAAATACAGACACGGTAGCTCCTGGAAGGGGGGGGGTCTTCCAACTAGAGGAAGACTTTTGGCCAAATAACTGACAATGTGAAAGAACCATGACCAGCATTTCCAGCTTTATTATTAACTCAAAGCAGCTGTGGGAAGAAAACCAGATTGCTACTGGGAGGAGGGTTGACACTCCTCACCATGCCATTTCCCTGAGCTAAATCGTATGCACACACCCAGGCCATCTGTGAAGCTAACGTAACACATACAGTACTATCCTAAGCAGAGTTACATCCCTCTAAGCAAGTTGAAGTCAACAGGTTTAGAAGAGTATAACTGAATAGCTCTTTTAGATTCTGAATGGTGTGTCTCCATAAATCATCTAGGCCTTGCACCCTACTGTAGCACTTTAATTTATTTATTTGCATTCTTTAGATTTCCCCTTTCACTCAGGGACTCAAGGTGGATTACACAGAGTGAGTCAGCACAATCAACAAAATGGGACATCTAATATCCAGTGCATTAGGAATTTAGAAGTCTGAAACCACCAGAAAGAACTGAAGCATAGCATAAGTATTCACATGACACATTAAGCGCTGCGGTAAAGAAATGACACAATAGTTTCCTACTTACAATAAGCTATACACAGCAGTATACAGCCTATATACAGTCTTTTAAGTTTTGTGGTCTCAAGAAAGGGGAAAAGGGAACTGAGATGCTCTACTGGAGTAATGAAGAAACTTGAGTTATGAGATATAGAAGTACACAGAAGAGACTGACTTGCCATGGTTTCTTTACCTACAATGTTCCCTGGATCTCTGTTTTATCTTCTAGAATCCATCTAAGATTTTGGGAGCTGGGTTCAGTAGTCAAATATAGCAAAACTGCTGCATTCCAAGTGGTTGGACTGGCATGTCATTGCCTTATGCCAGTCCAAATGCATGCATGCCAAATTCTACTGCATCACAGAATCTTCCACAACCATATCTTTGTTCCCTAATTATTTTAATTTTAATATTCATCTCTGTCATGATTTGGTGGCATTCTGAATTGGCTTCTTTAACAATACCAGAAACTGAATAGGATTGAACCACAGCCTGCATCATGAGTGGGTTTAGGTGCATACCAGCCGACCAATGAGAGCTGCCAGTAGGCCCACTCACAGTGGTGGCCTTTGCAAGTGAGGGAGGGAGTCTGAAGGAATCAAGTGAAAGGGGGTGCATGGAGGGTTTGTTTCCTTCCCAGCTCCCCTCTGCCTCCCTCCCCCCTATCCTTTCCCCAGCTTTCCCCTGCAATCTGCTGTCGACACACAGCATTTGCTCCTGCACACTTGGGAAGATTTTGTGTGCTAGAGCATCCCCAGCACGATGTGCCCGGTGCATGATGTGCACTTCCAGGTGATGTCATCATGGCATATGTGCAAAGCACACACACAAGAAGATCCCAGGGAGCAGCATAGAGCCCCCCTCCAGCAGACAGTAAGCACCTGGCAACCCCAGGAGTAGCTGAAGTGTTCTGGGACTGGAATGACCACCCCTAGAGTGGAATAATGCCCCCTGTGATTGAAATCACTGTAAGGTATTTCATTCCCCTGTAAACTTTGTGATTATTTATTTATTTATTTATTTATTAGTTCTATTTATACCCTGTCCTTCCCACCAAGGCGGAGCGGTGGTGCAGGTGGTTAAATGCCTGCATGTAACATCTACAAACAGCTGCTACAGCTTTTCGATTCCCGCCGCGGCCAGAGTGAGCACCTGGCCCCAGTCCCAGCTCCCGCTAACCCAGCGGTTCGAAAGCACGATGTAACATCAAAATGTGCGAGTAGATCAATGGGTACCTACCTTAGATGGTAGGGGGCAATGTTCCCTCTAAGCCGTGGAGTCTCGTGAGCAAAAATTCTACTTTGTGAACTACTGGCATTAAAATTGTGAGCAAGCAATTTGGCTCCTGCATAAATTAGTTTGTTCTGGAGCCATCCTTCCTGAGCTGAGACAAAAATGTGTGAGCCAGAGGCTAAAAAACTGTGAGCTAGCTCACTCTAACTCAGCTTAGAGGGAACACTGGTAGGGGGTGCCCTCTCCCCATCGGGGGGGTCTGTGGAGTGGCGACGACGAGCAGTGAGGTGGCGAGCGGCAGACGGAGAGCGGCGGAAAAATGGTGACTGAAGCGTAACATCTATGAGGGTCCGGACGTTGGTGGAAGGCAGAGCCAGGAAGACGCTGGGAGCGTGGAAGGCGCAGGCGCGGCGGGGCCTCAATGGACAAAGCCAGAACCGCACCAGAAGCGTGCCGAGCACCTGAGAGGACCGCTGAAACCGCCACCGTAAAAGATCACGGATAGAAGGAGAAAAAGCCAGAAGAAGCCGAGCCGACGAGCCGTTCCAGAAGGAAGAAGATCGAATAACGTCCCTCCACTGGGTGCTGTTAGGACAGTCCCCACCCCAGTATATATGTGGTCATAGGTAAAGGGATAACGGTTAACTGTAAGCCGCTCAGAGACCCCCTGGGGGGTTCGAGAGGGGTAGCAAGTTGAAATAAATAAATAAATGTGCAGAACACTGATTTCAATCATAGGGGCAGTTATTAACTCTAGGATCTGTTGTTCCAGGCCCAAAACACTTATCCTACTCCCAAGAGTTGTCATTTCGCTCTGGGACCTGGCACGTCCTGTCTTATGCTGGTGAAGACCAGGAATTCAGGTACCCCTAGCTATACCTTTGATAATGAAGAACTGACATAGATCTGAAATGTCCTGGTGCTATTTGGTGAAGCTCTAAGATTTGTACACAAAAAAAGACTGAGATTTTCTGACACATTGTATGTTTTAGGATTACCAAAACCTGAGATTACAATCTGAGGTAATTTAAATTGCAGATCTATGATCAAAACCTGAGGAAATTAATTTTTAAAATAAGGTTCAAAATCTAGCCATGACTTTTAGTCCTAACAATTCTAGTGATATTCTAGCTCGTCTCCTCATGGTGCACCCTAGATAACGCTAAAGATCTAGAACTTCCAATGGCCAGACAATCATAGGATCTCCTGGCTACATTACACACATGGAAACAATCAACCAAGCAAATAAGTCCTTCTCAGGACCAGGGGTCATTTCGTAGAAAAAGAGGTGCAGGAGTTCATTAGCATAACTCATTAGTATATTTGCATATACCACACACACTGACATCACCGGAAGTGTGCCAGAAGGCAACACCCACTGCTCAGGGTCCACCCCAAAAATCTCCCATCTCAGAGCTGGCGAGCCTATCTGGAGAAAAACTGCTTCAGACTTCCGGTTTATGGTAACATGCTGGCAGATGCACCTCCTGGACCTCCCGGGGGTGCGATCTGCGTGCTAGCGGTTAGGAGGGGGCCGATTGTTTGCTAACCCACCCCCCCGGAGCCTTTGTGAAAGGCTCCTAGCCATGGGGCTTTTGAAGGGTGGCCTCTTCACCAGTGCGATGCTGAGGAATTGAGGCGCTCTTCCACCCCGATGGTCCAGCCACTATGCATCTGAATGGAACTAGGTCCACTGACCAGGACAAGTGTCGGAGATCGAGCATTTAAAATGCATTTTGAGTGAGGTCTTATGACCAACAATGAACAGTGAGTCGAGTGAAAGAGAAATACCGGCAACTTAAAAAGAAAGCCCCCCCTGAGAACGGCGAGAAAAGCGAGTGGGGGAGGGGCCCCTCCCATACACATGAACTAAAAGGAGATTTAGCAAGGGGGGGATGGAATTAAAAGCATTGAAATCTGTTTTAAGAACCTTACCAGAGCACAGTTAGGCGTTGGGTGAATTTCAGAGACTTTAGCAAGTTTTGACAAAAGTAAACAATCCATAAAAATGGCGTGGAAAAAAGTGGAGAGAAACAAACAGCCAAAAGTGAAACCACCGAGGAGCATGAGCCCATGACCGAAAGAGACCACTGAGTTCTCTAAACTTTTGGCAGACTCTTTGTACCCTCTACTGGACCAGATGACTATCATCAATCAGCAGCTGACAACTCTTAATCAGAACTTTTCAACTCAGCAGTTCTAACTGTCTGAAATTACAAAAAAGACGGAGCAAACAGCTGAGAAAGTAAAGGAAATAGATGCCAACTCTAAAAAAGTCAAGAAAAAGGTGCAAATGCTGGAAAGGAAGCAAGCTTCGGATGAATCTCAACTTTTACAACTGCAAATGGAGAAAGCTAACCTGGTCCTCTGGTTCCAAGGGGTCCCTGAAGTAAAAGACGAGAATCTAAAACAACTTTTGAGTGATGCATTAGCTCCAGTTACAGATTTAAAAGCGGAATACCTTATAAGTGAAATGGATGTGGTCTATAGGGCCTGTTCCGTTTACATCAAGAAAAATAATCTGTCTGGGGAGATAGTGGTTAGATTCTCGAAGAGACATGTGAGGGATTCTATCCTGAAAGTGACTACAGGAACACCCCTGAAAATTGGAGGCAACACCATCAGGATTTTAAAAGACATCCCACTTGAAATAAGGAAGAAGAGGAAGAAGTATAAAGACTTAATCCTTTTTTTTACAAACAAACAGCATTTCCTACAAACGGTTAACCCCTGAAGGCATCATTTTCAAGCTGCAGGACAAAAAAAAAATTGACTCTGTTTCTAAAATGCGTGAGTTCCTGAGATTGCAACTGGGAGAACCAGCTGAGGATGCTAAAGAAGATGACAGCAAATCTAGTGGTGAACTGGACTCTGTGCCTTCCGATGAAGATTCTGCTTCAGAAAAGGGGGCGGCTGCCTCTAAACGAGAATATCAATTGAGGATTAGAAAAGATAAAGCAAAGTGAAGGCTGAAGGATTCTGAATGGTGCCTTAAAGCATGTGATATAAATGATGCTCTTGGGGGTTGTCTTTAAACAGTTAAAAATGTTTAAAAAGATAAATATTTTAGCTTAATTGAACATGTTCAATGTAATGTAAGCATTTTAGACTAACACTTATATAAGCTGATGTAATGATCTCCTTAGTTTTAGTTAGTAGTGGTTTTCTTTCCTTTCTCCATAGGTGTAGATGTTCCCTTCCTATTTTTTCGTTGTAGTTTGTAGTTTATAGAAAATGCAATAAAAATCCCCTCCGGGGGGCAAAAAAAGGAGAGAAAAACTGCTTCAAAAGCACAAAGCATAAATGTTTGAGAAATCCCTCCGCAAATCTCCCCAATCAATATATAAATTCTTAGTTGCTTGAGCAGAGCAACCTCCCCTCTCAGCTGCACCTCATATGTCAGGCAATGACTGTGTTCCCTCATCAGCATGTGAGGAGGGGGTCTTTTAATTTGCAAACTTTAGATTTTCCGAAATATTTAAGAATTCTCAAGAAACAATTTAACCCATTATTTCTGTATATCTAAGCACCTAGTTCGTGAATAGTCAGCCCACCGCTATCCACTTTCTCGAGGAGGAAATGGTTCTTCCCTTTTCGTCCATCCTAGTGAGCTAGCAAGCAAAACAGACAGGTGGATCAGATTTCCTGATTATAAGCATGTTTGCTCAGAGTTAAGCTCCACTTGATGTAGTGGTACTTCTTGATGAGAAGACTGAAGCTCTCCTGCTGGGACAGAGCAAAGTTCATCTGCTGTTCCCATTATCGTTCCCTGGAATACAGAGACTGGGCTAGCCTGATCTTGTCAGATCTCGGAAGCCTTGGTTAGTACTTGGGTGGGAGACCACCACAGAAGTCCAGGGTCACTACACAAAGGCAGACAATGCCAAACCACCTCTGAACATCTCTTGCCTTAGAAACCCCATGAAGGGTCACCACAAATTGGCTGCAACTTGACAGCACTTTCTCCTACCATCAAGCACCTTTAAATCCCATTAATTTCAGCAGCAGAGACAAGACCTTGCTTACATTCCTTTGAAACCAGTCATGTGCTTATCTCTGGCTGGGTCATGCCTAAAAGTGTTTAGATATAATACCTAAAAAAATCCTGCATACCATTTCAGAGAATAAGTGCAAATCTGAAATTAATGCTTCAGTCACATGAAACAAAGCCCATTTGGTAAGAAAATAGGCTTACAAGGGGGGGGGGGGACACACACCCAAAGGCATGCATTTTTGTATCATCTGCTCATCTCTCTTTCCGTCTGTGACCCCACACACTTGTCATGCTGGAAGGATTATTGTGGTTTAAGGTTCGTGCTGCAATTACCTGGTCATAATTCAGAGAAGTGGAGCAGCCTGGAAGGACCAGCGTGGGAAATGCCCCCGCCTTCCCCTATCCTGTGCCCTTTCTCCTCCTATTCTGTACTCGTGGTGTTGAACACCAGCCCTGCCTTGCTTTTGCGGGAGGTCAATGCTTCCAGCTTGTCTGGGGTCGGCGGGTGACAAGGACCAATGCGGGGTAATCACTCTGTCAGCAAGGCACACAGTTACATTTGGTGGGAAGAAAGACAGCAACTCTGGGCTGAGACCAGGAGATGTACTAAAAGGAAGGACAGGATTGCCTATTGGAAACAATGGGAGAGACTTGAAGGCCCATTGGAAATAATGGGAGCCAGGAAT
>NW_015163610.1:1218582-1278390 GCF_001447785.1 Gekko japonicus
TTGAAATACATTACAGCTCAAGAAGAGTTGCAAAGAAACTGCGGAATGGATTTTCCATTAAAGTCTCTGGTCCCAAATATACTGCTCTGGGACTGGAATGTCAGGCCCCAGAGTGGAATGACAGCTCCTGGGGGGGGGTAGCTTGTCATTCCAGTCCCAGAACACTCCTACTAACCCCAGGGGCTGCCATTTCACTCTGGGGCCTGTCATTACACTCCCAGAATACTGCTGCTACCCCCAGGAACTGTCATTCCACTGTGGGTGCCTCTCATTCCAGTCCCAGAACATTCCTCTAACCCCAAGGGGCTGTCATTCCACTCTGGGGCCAGTCATTCCAGTCCCAGAGCAGTGTATTTGGGACAAGAGACCTTAATGTAAAATCCATTCTGCAGTTTCTTTGCAACTCTTCTTGAGCTGTAATGTATTTCAATGGAGCCCATGCAAGTCAATTAATTTGCCCAAATAGGGCAAATTGGAAACCAGCCGATAGTTGGCCAATTCGGCCGGATCCAGAGATGTTTTTTTCAGAAGAGGGTGGACCATTGCTTACTTGAGTGCACCCTCATATACTTCCTGTGTGTAACTCTGCCATACAATAAATAAATAAATGATCCTAAAAAATTGAACGTTTTCCTATTGCTTCTGTTTAATTGTTTAAATTAACTAGCATTGTTCATGAGATTTAATTTTTACATTCTAAATATAACCAAAACACCATGCAATCACATTCTTTCCATACGTTGTAACAAAACACTGTCTTGTAATTACCAGCCTTTACACTTGTTTACCCAAAGCATGTGCTTTGCACACATAGTCAGAAGAAAAGAGACCAACTCAGGTATTTGGTATAAACTAAAGAGCAGATTTATTTAAGTCTGCGATCACGTGTGCCAGAAGATCCGACATAGGTGCAAATGCCTGATGGATCAAAAGGGTGACAGCAAAATCTGGGAAGCATCCTGCAGCTGTTGGCAACCCACACTGCTCCACTGTAGAAGCAGGGTAAAAAGACACTGGAGAAAATCTGGTAGTAAATGGGCTGCGATGGGCCGCGGATGAACTTTCCCTTGTCTGATCATGCAAGCACGCTTCCGAGCCGCTGGGATGGTCTGATCGGTCTATCCCGGATCGGTGCCATCCCCCCCTTGCAGTATGTGCATCATCGCATACCCATAGGGGGCCCTCGGTGCAAAGGTGAGAACCTTGTTTATGCGCATGGGAAACAAATGGCAAAAAAACCACGACTCTCCCACAGTAGTGTCTGATTACACAGTGACAGGCTGCGCCCGCAGCAACTAAGGGCTGTGTGATCTCGCAACTGGGGGTCAAATTCCTCCTGAGGGAATAGCCTCGCTTCCCCTCTGTTTCAACTGGCATGTGTGACCACAACCTAACTTTCATATTAACTTGAATTCAACTGTAACTAGCAAGGGCTGCAACTCAAGTCAGGCCAAAGGATCCCCTGACCCCTTTCCTGACCTTAAACAGGGTGAGCCACCGAGCCCCTAGAGCAAGCCAACCTTAACACAGCTGTTGCCAGGCAGCAAACATGCTAACAACCCTAAAGTGAACCAGCCATCTCTAGCTGGAGAACTTGAGAGGAGACCCACTCCAGGGTGTGTCACAGGCCGCTATCAGTCCTTACCTGAGGCCCATGCCAAGGTATGGTCTGTGCTGAGCAAGCCAATCCCCCAATCAAGGAGGGGTCTGTCAGTTGGTGCTCCGCCTTATCAAAAAAAAACAGGCCAGGTTCCTGCCACCATATTATTATATGCTTCCTGTGTGTAACTCTGCCATACAATAAATAAATGGTCCTAATAAATTGAACATTTTGCTATTGCTTTTGTTTAATTTTCTAAAATGAACTAGCATTGCTCATGAGATTTAATTTTTACATTCTAAATATAACCAAAACACTATGCAATCACATTCTGTCCCCATGTTGTAACAAAATACTGTCCAGTAATTACCAGCCTTTGCACTAGTTTACCTAAAGCATGTACTTTATTGGAATTGAAAAGTGATTAGTGAGAACCACTTGATGATAGTGTTAGACATTGACCTTTGAGGCTAGGTTTTAAAAATTCATCACTCAGCTTTAATCTAGGTTTACTTGTGTAATTTTGACCAAGCCACTATAGCTTTTTCTAACCTACTCTTCAGGTTGTTTTTTTGTTTCTGTCTTTTGAGATATTTGTTTATTTACTTTATTTGTACCTTGTCATTCTTCCCAGCAGGGACTCCAAGCGGGAAAGGGGACCTGTTTATATGCTCTAATCCAGGGCCTACAAAAACCTGCTCCCGGTAAACTAATACAAAATAATAAGCCCAAAGGAAATAGTGCTGTACAGCCATATCCATGTCCTTAGTTTTGCACTAACACTTGCACATGTTAACATAACTGTATTGCAACAACTTGGATGGCTCATCAGATTTGGGAAGCTAAGCATGGTTGGCCTCAGTTAGTGCTTGGATTAGGGTTGCCAGGTCCTTACCAGCTATCGGTTGGGGGCTCCAGGATCTTCTCTGAGGCATTTCTGCATGCACACAAAGGGTGTGCACTGCGATGATGTCACCCAGAAGTGACATCATCACGTTGGAGGTGATGCTCTAGTTTTTAGGCAAAACTCTATGGTTTTTTGGCCTTCAAAACCATAGAGTTTGCCCAAAAACTAGAGCATTACTCATGACATCCCTGACACAATGATGTCACTTCCAGGTGATGTCACCATGTTGGGGATGTTGGGGATGATTTTCATGTTCGGGGATGGGGCTTCCCCCACTTGCCAGCTGGTAGATTGAAGCCCTGAAAATCAGGGGAAACCCCACCTGGACCGGGGGGGGGCGGGCGCAACCCTAGCTTGAATGGGAGACCTCCAAGGAAGCACAAGGTTACTATGCAGAGGCAGACAATGGCAAACCTAGCTTGAATGGGAGACCTCCAAGGAAGCACAAGGTTACTATGCAGAGGCAGGCAATGGCAAACCACCTCTGTTCATCTCTTTTTTTTTGTCAATTAACATTTTATTGATACTTAACAAACAAATAACACTATAAGTATAATATATTCAAATAAAATAGTATACATACAACGCGTAAAACAAAATAAAAACATAATGTAACTTTTCACTGGATAATTGAACAAAAAATGATCTGTCCGACCAAAATGAAAATATTGCTATATAAACACTTTGGCCGAATCTACATATGCATTTTAGAATCAGCTTGGTGCCGCTGTTATCCCATGTGGTTTAGAACTGCTGTGCCTCTGCTTTCAAGTTAGCATTAGGGGACCTGTCCACTTTGTCTTTTTTTCAGTTATCTAATCACAATCTATTGTCCATCACTAGATGGCCCCTGGGGGTTACTGGAGTGTTCTGGGACTGGAATGAGAGGCCCCACAGTGGAATGGTAGCCCCTGGGGTTAGCAGGAGTATTCTGGGGCTGGAATAACCGGCTCCAGAATGGAATGACAGCCCAGGGGGTAGGAGATGTGTCCTGGGACTGTAATGATAGGCCTGGCATTCCAGTTCCAGGACACTCCTCTTACTCCAAGGGGATGTCATTCCACCATTGGACCTGTCATTCCACTCCCAGAACACAACTGCTACCCCAAGGGGCTGTCATTCCACTCTGGGGCCTGTTATGCCAGTCCCAGAACACTGCTTCTACCCCCAGGGGCTGTCATTCCACTCTGGGGCTAGTTATTCCAGTCCCAGAACACTTCTGTTACTCCTAGGGTCTGTCATTCTTACCCCTGTGAACTTAAAAATGAGAAATGCCATGAATTGCAACTTTTTGAGCAAAATGCAAGCTCTTACTTGAAAAAGATGCTGACTGTGCATTACCCAGTCACATTCAGTTATTCTAAATTTAATAAACAGATAAATTTCAAATAAAAATTTTTGAGGACTGGTACATAGCGATGAGTAAAAGCAGCCATGCAGGAATCAAACCAACAATGCCCTGATTTACAGGGCAGGAATTTACCCACTGAGCTAAACACAAGGTCTTGAGTTTTACTGCTGAGTGTGCCTCCTACAGCTCGAAGTAAATCCCCCCCCCTTGAAAGCGGATAGATAAATTTTGGAAGATAAGATTTGAGGGCTGGCACATAACTATGAGGAAATAGAGCCAAGTGGGAATAAAATTAGGAACGCCATTTCTGGATTTAAACGTTTCGAGATAAATGCAAGCTCTTACTGCACCAGTAGTGAACTTAAAAATGTTCAGTCAGTCTGTAAAGGGGGTCAAGAAATAAAAGCTTCAAAACAAGATAAAAATTAAAAAATATATTTTGGGGGCTAGCTAGTAAAAAGAGAAAAGAGTACTATTGGAATCGAACCATGAGTTACCGCCTAGTTTATTGTCCGCCACCAGTTGGAATTACTTAAGAATTAGTGGAGCAATGGCTCAAAAATGTCTGCATTAGGTTGACAGTGCAATGAAACCAGAAAGGAGGGGTTAGAGCAGCAAAGAACAGCATTCATTTAAACCAGTGCGGAGCAGCTATGACAACGGAGTCACTACCAAAGGGTGGGAAACATATGCAGACACTGATTTTTATAGTGGTGCACTGCCGGCATGAAACTGGATGCAAATGTAGAGTTTGTTGGGGGACAGGAGCAAAAATGTCAGGAAACCAGCAAGAAACACACATGTGGATTCAACCTGAGTAAAGCATAACAATAATTATATTCCAAGATCACCAAAACTAAAAAACAGTTCTCTTATCTCTTGATATAGAGAAAGTATTTGATTCGGGGGAAATCTGTTTTCTCAAATCAGTCCTACAAAAATGGGTTTCGGAAGAAATTTTTAAATCAAGGCCACTCTTAATATAAATCACCAGACAAGGCTGTTCCTTGTCGCCTCTACTTTTTGCCCTGGCGATAGAACCACTGGCAGACATGATTCGTAAAAATGAATCCATACAGGGAGTCAAAATAAAAGATAGAACTTACAAATTGTCCCTTTTTGCAGACACCTCTGTTAATCTCTGAAAACCCTACACGGTTGTCATAAGTCAACTGCGAATGACAGCACTTTTCACCACATTGCAACAATATCATCCATTGATTTAGGGACTGCATTTGACCAATTACTGCATTTGACCAATTACTGCTAGTTACTGCTGTTTAACATTCAAGGTTATATATACTTTCTGTGCTAGAATAAGGTCAGGTGTGACTAAGCTATAAGCCTGACCCTTTTACTATGATGGGGTGATTTTTAATAAGCTAAGGAAGCTCTTTATGCTTCTACTACCATTTATGCTGTAAGAAAAACTATAATAGTCTAAGAGAGTAAAGTTTTAAATGAGAAGACAGATTCATATTATTCAGATAGCTTATAATATAATAAAAGTGAAAACACTGTTTAGAAATAGTAGGATGATTGTGAATAGTTGGTATACTTATTGGCAACAAGGCAATTTTACCATTATGTAATGCAGATTGGTGCAACAGATCTATAAAAGAACGAAACTCTAAGCTGAAAGCACACAATATCCCTTTCCAGCCTCGTTCTTTTGTTACAAATATGAGGCAGTTATTAATTATATACCCATCCAACTCTTCTTCAAAGGCCTTCAGTATGTAACAATCCTATAAGGCAAGTTAATACAACAGATGGTGACTTGTTCAAGTCTGTACAAGGAGCTTCACTGTTGAATAGGGATTTGAATTTAGGTTCCAATACACCACTGAGTCTTTATAATTGCCTTGCTGTGCACTGTGGTGGCTGGAAACCAGCCTGAGCTGTTTTTTTCTTCTGGCCACCATGAATGGAGAGGGTTATGTATATAGGGAGGCTCTAAGTCCCATTGATTCCAATGAAGCTTACTTCTAAGGAAATATGATGTGGGTCTTGTGAGATGCTTTAATCTTCACTAAGGATACTGAAGAGATTGCCAAAAGAAATAATAAGCAATAACAACAATAATCACTTTTTTAAAAATTTCCAAGTTTCAACTTGTTGTCTCAGTCACAGGCTCCTGACAGGGTGGCCTTGCATTTTCCTTTATTCTCTTCCCTCTGCCCCACCTGAATTTGTCAGCAAAGACTAGTGTTTGGTTATATTGCTGCACAAGGCCCTTTGACCACTGAAAATAATAATAATGAATAATTCCTGTGGAAGGGACTAAAAAGTGCAATCCTAAGAATCCTTTCCTGGGAGTAAGCCCCATTAAATAGACCTCAGTAGGTTTCTGAGTAGATCTGTTTAGTATTGCTCTGTAGGATACTATGTCTTTCAGGGAATGGTTCAAACATGTTTGATCCTGGCTTGAGAGTTTTAGTACTATTCTTGGCTGAGAATTACAAAGCCATTTAACGGACACTCAGTTGTTACTAAATTAAATGGGAATAAGGTGTCTGAATCCCTCTGGCACTTTGCAAATGCCTGTCAAGACATTTTCCTTTCCTTTTTGTGCAAAATGAAGATGGGCATATTTGGCTGCAACAGTAACTGAGCTGTCTCCTGATCAAGGCAGAAAGGAAGATCTGAGTGAGATTTATAGGCTGTCTAAGCCAGCTTTGCTTTCAACATGTCTTTGAGTTGGTTTGGTCACATTTCCGACCAAGAGACTAAGCTTCTGTGTAGTGTATTTATATACATGCTTTAGAGGGGCATGGAATGAAGTGGTTCCTCAGATATTTACGGTGCAGTCCTATGAAGAGTTACACTCTTTGTTACCCCTCCGTGGCTTTAGATAGATGCAGCTCTGCTTAGGACTGCACTTTTACTCTGATGAAAACTTCTGTAAACCTTTCTATATAACACTGTGGGAAAAGTTTTAGCAGAACTGGTTCTAGAAGCAAGCACAAATGTTTTGTCTTCATACACTCACCATTCCAGTTGACGATGGTATGATATTTAAAATATACCAGTATGCAGACAAGACATAGATAGTTGCCAAGGGAGATATACCATCATGCTATGCCCTTGAGAGCCATTTTGGTGTAGTGGTTAAGTGTGCGGACTCTAATCTGGGAGAACCGGGTTTGATTCCCCACTCCTCCACGTGCACCTGCTGATGTGACCTTGGGTCAGTCACAAGCTCTGGCACAGCTGTCCTTGAAAAAGAGCAGTTTCTGTCAGAGTTCTCTCAGCCCCACCCAGGTGTCTGTTGTGGGGAGGGGAAGGGAAAGGAGTTTGTAAGCCGCTCTGAGACTCCAAGTGAAGGGCGGGGTATAAATCCAATCTCTTCTTCTTATTCTTATTCTTCTTGCTAAGTCTCTGGACGTCTTGTTTGCAGGATTCTGGTCTTCTCGCTTTGACAGCTTGCACGTGAGAAAGAAAAGACATTAACACTAGATAGTACACATTTTATTTTGTGTTGTAAAAATCACTGTTACTCAAATACGTGATGAATCTGAATAGGTGATGAACATCCACATAACTAACCAGGACCTAGAACTAAAAGCTGGACTCTTTAATTTACTCAGTAATTCTGCATCAGTATGTTGTAGTTTGGTGTAGTGGTTAAGAGTGTTGGACTCCAATTTGGAGATCTGGGTTTGATTCCCCACTTCTCCACATGCAGCCAGCTGGGTGATCTTGGGTCAGTCATAGTCCTCTCAGAGCTGTTCTCTCAAGAGCAGTTCTCTCAGTCCCACCTGCCTCACAGGGTGCCTACTGTGGGGAGAAGAGGAAGGAGATTGTAAGCCACTTGTGAGTGTAGAGTGCAGTATAAATCCAACTCCTCTTCCTCTTCTTCTGTTATGGGCTGTGGACAAAGAAGCTCCTGGTTCATATCCCATGGCATTCGTACATCTTTCGGACATCTTGGACCCATTATTTTCTCCCAATGAATGCATCAGGTGTGTTAATTAAAGTGGCATGGAATATAACCATCACAAGCACCTGTAGGATAGTGCACGTGTGATACTACTGTTGATGTGATGCAGCTTTCCATATGTGTGCCATTTAGGGAACTTATGAAAAGGTTTATTAGCTTGATTATATTTAAAGTTCTTTGGAGGTTAAATAGTTTCTGTGTTATTTAGTTATTTTAGTTTAGTGAACTGCCCTCTGCACTGCAGTGTACTTCTTCTTTGGGGGGGGGGGGAGCGGGAATAAAGCCAACACATTTGAGTGCAGTTATCTTCTGTACCAAGTCTTTCTTCCCCAACCATTCTCCAGGTACAGGAAATCGCATTGCCAGTGCCAGAACAGGACTTGCACAAATGCCATTCTAAGTATAAATTTTCCGTCTCTAATTGTTACAGCTTTAAAGATAACATTATAGGTGGAAGAAGCCCAAAATTTCCTGTGAGATATACGTTTTATAGAAATAACGTGTGTTGGTCACCATCCAAGCAAGGACACATTTTCCCTAATGTACCATTAATGTTTCTGCTGTATCACTCATTGGCTAATAATCTAGGAAAGCTGTCCATATATATTTAATCTTTCAGGAAGACGTGTCATCTTTGATTTGGTTCTCAAGGAGCTTACTGACTGCTCTTCCTTTCTTAACTTACATTTGGCTAGACATTTTCACTTTGCTACACAGGTAAATTTAGGTCTAGGGAATGTGGTTAGTGATATCCTTTTCTTCCTGCTCTCTTCCCCTTGGGGTTTAGCTTCTAGTGTGCAATCTGACCCAACAACATCATAGCTTCCCTTCATGCACCTGTAATCAGAAATTACTAAAGAGCAGTAGAATGCTCTCCAGTTCTTTTCCCTCAGGAATGAAATATAGGATTGGCATGTATCTTTGTCTCCATATCCTGAAATGACTCAATAAATGCATTAAATTAGGATTTAGCATGTTCAAAGCTCAAATGTGCAATCATTTAAATCTTCTTTTTAGTGTAGGTTCCCTAAAAGACATCCCGAGTAAGGATTGCTAGCACTTGGACAACTCCACTCTGTCTCCAAACTTGGCCCAGTAAAACTGCCTGGTCTTGCTTTCGTTGCCCAGGTACATACCTGTCCTGAAAGTTGCTGTCCATCACCACTATTCCCCTGATACTAGTCAGTGTAATGGTTCAAATGATGATGCCCAGCACTGAGGCAGTTCCCTCTCTTGACCTGGTCAGTCATGAGTGGCCGACTTGGATACCTCTCCTCATCCTTAAATGCTTCAGATCTTGAAAAACCTTCCAGCACATAGTCTGCACTAATCCCCCCATACCCTCTAGTTAGGGCCTAATAAGTCCTACAAGTTCAGGATGCTATAAATATCCAGTCCTTCAGGAATAGTGTGAAGCAG
Organism: Gekko japonicus; assembly: GCF_001447785.1. Classification (NCBI taxonomy): domain Eukaryota; kingdom Metazoa; phylum Chordata; class Lepidosauria; order Squamata; family Gekkonidae; genus Gekko; species Gekko japonicus. Next base: position 1,227,803 of record NW_015163610.1, read on the forward strand.
CTGAAAAGGGATCCTGCTCAGAGCCAATTAGAGACTGCTTCTCCCCCCAGATTCTGCTTGACCCCAAACTGAACAGCTAATGCCATGTTGTTCTTCTGAAGGGAGGGGAGGGGAGGGGAGGGCAAGGCAGGGCGGGCATCTTTGCAGCCAAAAAACCAACAACCCTGACTCTGTGGGGCCTGCAAGCTATAAATAGTCCTTACAGCATTTTAAGTTGGCCAGGCCCCACAAGGCAGCCTTCCTCTTTCCTGCCCACAGTGGTTCCCTCATTCTTATTTCCCATGGAAGTGGAGCCAAAAACAGCTCTCAGTCCTAATAGAATGAGAACTGGGCTTCTTATATTTATATCCCAATATTTATTTAGACTGCTGATGAGGCAGAGGTGGCAATGTTCACTGTTCAACATCACACTGCTGTCCTTGGGAGTGGGAGCAGGATCAAATTGTAGCCGTCTCCATGTTTCCTTCTGCATCTCTTTTGGGATTCTGGCCATTATGCTTCAGGCTAGAGCTTCCACTAAAATTTAGGAGTTTTAAAAATTGGGAATAATTCATTTAAGCTGACTTGTTAGGTTCCCTTCACCATGTTCTTACTTTCTGTCTGTTTACTTGCTGCTTCTTATGTTGGGGACCGTCTCCCTCCCGTCAAGCCATTCTGCCCCCTCAAATCCCTCCTCAGACTTCATCTGCAAAACCTTTCACAGACCACTGTAGAGTCACCTGCTTTGTGAACTGAATGCTTTGTGAACTTACACCTTTCTTCCACTAGCTCTTGCCTATGTCAATCTTGCTCTTCCTTCAATATCAAGCCTTTACATCAAGCTTTGCTTTTGACCTGTCCATGGTACTCAGATCCTCTAGGCAGGGACTGTTATTAGATTTGGACCGTACAGCCTCTAATGATATGATCAGTCATTTCACTTAGGGCTGTCTCAGTGAAATACATGCAGCAAAACATGTTCCTGACCTGATTCACAGTACAATCCTATGCAGAGTTCCTCCAGTCTAAGCTTATTGAAATCAGGGATAGTAAGTGATGGCAAGCAGGGTCAAACTCAGAACTTTTCAGTCCCTCTTGTAGCAACAATGCCTTTCCCCACTTAAAAACCATGAGAAATCACTGAAGGCCCTCCTGTCTCCTACATATGGCTGAGATGTGAACTATGGAGAGGACATCCAAGGTATTATCTCACTATTCCCTGAATCATATTTGCACACACTCTAAAAAGTAATAATGTTGTATAATGTTCCTTCTAGCCATAAGACATAATACCTGCAATTGACCACAGATATAGGGATACATTGCAATTTACTGTGGGACAAGCCAATCATGAAACTAAGAATTAGGCCTGAAGTGCCAGATTCTTACATTGGTGTCTCATTTGTTGGGTGAGTCTACAGTGACAGTGAATTACAGTGACAATTTCCTATAAATCTCATTGCTGTTGTAGCACTTAGGAGTTTTCTTGTTTATTTTTGCATAGGCCATGTTCTGATATATGCAGAAAGTACCCCATCAGCCTATGGCCAACTTTTTCTAATTACCTTTGCCAGAAGTGGATGCAGATTAGTCATGTAGAGGTATCTCCAAGCTAGATCCCATGACCCCCCCCCCCCCCGAGTTCCCCTCTCATGTTAAATGTCCTTTTCCAATTGAGTGTACAAAATAAATCTTACAGCACAAGTTAGTTTATATAGAGAGAAAGCCCCTGGGCACATGATAAAATTGTCCCTTTATATAGCTGAATGCTCTGCATGCTGCACTTTAGCTTTCACATATTTATAGGAGCAAGAGAATTTATGTATCAAAACACATCTGAAAAGGAAAAAAAAACATCAACCATAATTGAAACAAGGAGGCCAAGATTAATTTGTGTTATCAGGTGTGGTTACCAAAGCAGTAAATCATTGTTGGACATAAGCACTTATCTATATTTCCATATTAATGCACAGAGCGGACCAAGTCTGTACATAATAACTATACAACCGGAAGGCTAAAATAAATGGGAAGGCCCTGCATTGAGAAAAGAATATTTCAGTCTGGGGTGTCTTAACAAGCAAAGCAATATTATGTCATTATAGAATGATCTAGTCAGTTCCATGATGCTCCCACACTTTATCTGTTGTATGATTCACAATGTAATCCTGTGCTTCATTATTATTATTATTATTATTATTATTATTATTATTATTATTATTATTATTATTTAGATTTCTATACCGCCCTCCAAAAGGCTCAGGGTGGTTCACAAGCGGCAAAGCCGGAATCTAAAATACAATAAAACACACAATAAAATACAATGTTTAAACCACAATAAGCAACCTAAAACACAGTGCTACATCATCAGCCAAGATGGTTACGATCTTCCAGCTTGGTGGCCAGCCATTCTAGTGCGAGGACTCCCCGCTAAGCATATTGCAGTATGAACCCATAGGTTTCATTGAGCTTCAACTGGCGTAATTCTTCAAAGAATTGTACTGTCAGGATTGCACTGTTCCGTTTGTGTTCATGCATGAAGAACAGATGGGGGGGGATTATTCTCAGTTGATGCTTCAGTTGATGATTATGGCCCACCATGTTTGAGATTTTACAGGACTGCAAAAGTAGGCTGACGTGTCTCAGATGTCCATAGACTGGATCATTAGAAGGGAATGATCTGGTGCCTCAGCACCCTTGATCTCAGCCATCAATAGCCATGAATGTACCAACTAGCTGTTGAGAGTTTTGAGGATCTTAGTGTTTTCTTTCATCTTTTTTCATTTCACAACTGAAATATATGTTGTGGGCCAGCTTGACCAGCCTGAGCCCAATGTTGCCGAAGACTCCTCAGGAGTCAAGGAAACACATGCAGCCTGCTCTGAACCAGCTAAAATTAGTGAATTAGAAATACAGGAACCTCAAGATTCATTGCCAACAGCTGACCTTGACCCATGCACAGCTTTGAAGTAGCTCACAAAGCACAGCTGCAGGAAAGTAGCCCACCAGGCTCCCCCTCATTAATTGAACAGTGAAGGGAAAGGCTCCAACAAGACTTAAGGACATGCAGACAGAGTGCTCACCTCTTGGCTCGGCACCAGGTGCTTAATGATAGCAGTTCTGAGTAAGTGTAGGAGCACCTCTGAGCAGATGGCTGTCAATCAGGCTTGTTAAGAAATGCCTATATAAATCAGACGTGGATAGCTGCAGTTTGTGGAAACAACTTGTTGAAACTCTGTGACTACAACTTTGGAGTCTGCTTGCCTCTTGCTTGGACTGATCCTTGACTCTGCTTTTCAGACCTGCCTGAACCTTGCTGATCAATGACCATAGATTGCCTTGACTCTGCTTTCCTGAAACACCCATGAACTCTGACTGCTGCTAAACCAGTACTTGAACTCTAGACTGGTCTCTTGACTGTGATCTAGCTCTGTTGCCTTGCTCTGTGGCCTAGCTCTGTTAACCTACTCTGCCTGTATTCTAAGACAATATAACACTCTTGTTGACCACTAGACTGGTGGGGAGGGGCATGTGCTGGTGATGGGGAAACTCCCCTTGGTCCAATTTGTAATAAGTCTGATATTTAGAAGCTTTCTTAGAGAAAAATAACCTCTGTCCTGACTCATTGTATTGTTAAATGCATGCTGAGGATACCCCATATATACACATTGTGATATTGCCTCAAGGTACCTGCAGTCTGATCTCATCTACCCCACATAACCAGTCTTGATGGAGACCTGCTTGGACTTTCAACTGCTCTCTCTCAAAAAAGTATACATACTTAGGACAAGAATGAGTCTTATGTCTGGATAGAATTGTTAGGCACATAGCAAGACAGTATTGTTAGACACAGAGGGACAAAGCCTACTGAGGGAAAATCAGCATGGCTTCTGCAAAGCGAAGTCCTGTCTCACCAGCTTTTTGAAGTTCTTTAAGAAAGTGAACAAGCATGGAGACAATGGTGATCCAGTTGACATTTATATACCTGGACATTCAAAAGGCTTTTGACAAGGTACCTCACCAAGGACTCCTGAGTAAACATAGCAGTCATAGGATAAGAGAAAGGATTCTCTTATGGATTAAAAAGTGGTTAAATGACACAGGAGGCAAAGAGTTGGAATAAATGGACAGTTCTTACAATGGAAGGAAGTAAGCAGTGGGGTCCCACAAGGATCATTATTGGGGTGGGTACTATTTAATTTATTCTAAAATGATCTGGAACTAGGGTTCACTAGTGTAGTGGCCAAGTATGTAAATGACACTAAATTATTAAGGACTAGGAAAAAGGGCTGTTGTGGAAATAAATACAATGGTCTCTAGAAAGAGGCTCTGGGCGGGTGCCCCAGCCTTGAACACTCAGTGTCAATTTGCTGTGTCGACCTCAGCAGGGTATAATGACACTGAGCAACCAAGATGATCAGGGGGTTGGAACACCTTCTCTATCAGAAAAGGCTGAAGAGCCTGGGACTTTCAGTTTAGAAAAGAGATGACTAAGGGAGGACATGATAAATGTTTATAAAATTATGCATGAGGTGGAGAGGGTTGACAAAGATATTTTTTTTCTCCCTCTCCCAAAATACTAGAATTTAAGGGCATCCAGTGAAGCTGATGAGCAGTAGGTTCAGGACAGACAAAAGGAAATTCGACTTTACACAGAGAGTGATTAAAATATGGAATTTGCTGCCAGAGGATGTAGTGATGGCCATAGGAATAAACAGCTTTAAAGGAGATTAAATAGATTCATGGAGGATGAGTCTATCAATGGCTACCAGCCATGATGATTGAGGAGAACCTCCACATTCAGAGGCACTAAACCTCTGGATCCCAGAGCCAGAAGGCAACATCAGGAGAAGGCCTCAGCCTCTATGCCCTGTTGTTGGCCATTGAGAGGAATTGATTGGCCACTATGTGAGACAGGATGCTCGACTAGATGGACCATTGGTCTGTTCCAGCAGGGCTCTTCTTATGTTCTTATGGGAGACAACTATACAAACCATTTGCAAGTCAAAGAGAATGGACACAAATAGAAAAGAAACTCTTCAAACAAAAGGCTGCTTCATTGCATGTTCTACTAGCATAGTTCATAGTATTCAATTAAGATTTCATCAAAAGTCAGCATCCTTTGGGCAACTGATCTACTAAATAGTGACTGTGCATGCAGTGAACCTTAGTTCAAAAAGGACTTGAGTGTGTGGGGATGCAAGGGATGGTGTTCGGCTTGTACTATAGCTGAGCGTTATGAACTGTCCAAACTAATATAGTGAACCAGGTAATTGCCCATTTAGGCAAAAAGCTAGACAAGTGGCAGCCTGAAGAAAGGTGGTCTTGATCTTGGCACCAAATCTTTGGAGTTCCCTTCCCAGGGAGATTTGTCTGTCTCCTTCTATTGGTGTCATTCACCAGCAGGTGAAGACTTTTTTCTTTCATCTGGCATACATCATTAATGGTTACCAGCCCTCCTGATGTTGTTTGTTTATGTGTTATAATTTATTTATTTTATAATTTAACTGTGCTTTTTATTACTTAAATGTTTTTAAATGTTTTAAATAAAATAAATAAAAATTGTTATTCAGCCTTTCCAAGGACACCATTGACTTTGGGTTGGCTTAGTAAACAAAACACCATTATCAAGATGAACCAGATCCATGTACACAGGGCTGGGGGGGTACTGCTGGACTCTAGCCTCATTCTCACATCTCTTTGTTAACTCTTGCATTTGTGTGCTGATTTGCTGCTATCCATTGATCTTACTAGCCACCTGATTCAATTTCAGCTCTGTATATGCATCTTGGCTCTGAGTGGCCCCTCCCAATGGCTGCTCCCACCCTCTTTTTTCCTGTAAGTAACCCTCGAGGAGATTTTGTTCCAATTTGTCTGAAGAACTGTGCTTTGCACACAAAAACTTACACTTTGAATAAAACTTTGTTGGTCTTGAAGGTGCCACTGGACACAGACAGATCCAGTTTTGTATTTTTCCCAATGGGGTATGCTACTTTAGCCAAACAGAACCAAATACAGCACAACCCATTAGAAGAAAGGGCTTCTTTGCTATGGTCCTTATATTGCCATAGAGCAAGGATCTCGATACACAGTGACACTTATCAAACCCAGCTAGTCACTTCAGCTGCCATATGGAATGGATGAGGGTGAGAGATGTGGCCTAAGCCCCTGCTAATATCAGCTAGCACATCTCTGGGGCGGCAGCCTCATGCTATGGCGTCTAGACCAGCTTCACTGTTATTACCTGGCTCAGTGCTGACAGAATCCAGACCCTCGCTTCCCCAGTGGCATCACTCAGAGGCTCCTGCTTTAGGAACAAGTCCCTCTAATGCCTTCCCTTCAGATTTCTATTGTGAATCAGCCTCAATAGAGGAGACTCAACATGACGAGATTTCAACAGAATGCAAAGTGGCACCTAAAATTATGCTATTCTGTATCCCCTGGAGGAAGCACAGGGGAAATGAGTAAGTTCCTGACTCTTGCAATTCACACATATTCTATAGTGCCTTACTGGTCTCTTAATGATTCATGTATGCATTCCTATGAAGAATATTACCATGTTTTATCAAAATTAATAGGAAAGTGACTTTGTTGGTCAGCCAGGTATGCCTCTACATAAAATACTGAATGAGATTCAGTGGGGCCATGCTTACAGTGGAGGACTTCTCCTTGTTGCATTTCAATTCTATACATATAGGTTGGGGTGAGGCCTGCCACCTACTCGTCTACCTGGGACTGACAGATTGCTTGCTATGGTGGACAGCCTCCCCCCACAACTGTCCATGCTCCTGTGGGAGTAACATGGGGGAGGGACAACAATCAGTGTCAGCAGTGCCCTGCTGATATCACTTCTGGTTTCAGAACTGGTAGTGGCATCATGGGGCTCATAATGTCCTCTAGGAACTTCCCAAGTCTCAGAGGCATGGGACATTCTTAGTATCATGCAACACTGATTTTGAAGTGTCTGCCTCCATTTTGCTCCCAGGGATTGCCAGCCTGAGACTGGTAACCCTTCTGCCCCACCACACATGTTCTCTGCATGTTGCATGAAGGTATAAAGACAGCTTCTCATGCATGGTAATGTGTGAGTATATCTATGTATAAACTTCATTAGCACAATATTCCTTTCTCCTTTTGAGAGTGAAGAAAAGCAGCGTTTGAAAGAAAATGTGTATCATCCATGTCACATCCAGGAGGTGTATGCACACTTCTCCAATACACTCAGAATTCTTGGCATTGTGAATCAGCCTGCATCTTCACAGACTAGCTACCCTTCCTAATGAGTGAAAAGCTGTCTGTTATGGTTGTTTTAGAACAGCCTTTTTCAAGAGATAGGGAGTCCACGAGGGCGGAGATGAGGTACCCAGGCATGCAGTCAGGCATAGCTATGATTTGCAGCTCTGGCTGAAGCCCCTACAGAGTATAGTTTGGGCTTTATAAAATAAAAACTAATAAGAACCATAACAATATTGTTTTCTGTCTGCAGCCTGCAGCCAGCCCAGCGCAACATGGGAATTGACGAATAAAGGCCATCAATGTCTCCTGGCTCTGCCAGCCCATTGCCTCCCACTACCTGCGTTCTCCTCCTGCTTCAAATTGTTTTGAAAACATTGCATCTCCCATACCTATTTCATTTCAGCAATGAAGTCATCAAACATGATGACAGGGACTTTCCAAGAGTGAAATCAATCAGCAGCTTTTCCTTTTTTGCGTTTTTTTTCCTGCCCAGAGAGGAAATAGGTGAATAAATTCTAAATGAGACAAAGGAACAGCAAAGGCATGATCAACATGATTGGGCTCTGTATGGCACAGTACACAAAATGGAGAGGCCAAATGAAGCCCCCCCCCAGTTGTCAATCAACCTGGAATCTTAAGGGTCAGCTGCATTGTTTTGATGCCATTCCATAATGAAAGTAGGATTTAAACTTTTCCAGATATAGTGAGCCAAAAGGGATCAAGCAGTCCCCGCTCATTTAGTATGGCTTGAACAAAGATTTAAAACTTTTTCAGTAGAATCCTATGCAGGATTTCTCCAGCCTAAGCCAATTTAGTAACTGCACAGGATTGCATGGCCTGTCAACCTGCATAAAATCCAAATATGTATGGGCACTCAATGACTGTATGATGCGCATTAACACACCAGAGGGACAGAACTGACCACATATGTTTGGCACCATGCAATTAATGAAACGGCTTTGATAGAATACACTTCTCAGTGAAATACCTGAGGAAAACCTGGGATATCTGAGTAAGACTTGGTTTTGATACAGAAAACTGATTGGATGGGGCTTGTAATGTGGTGTTCACACAGCTGATCCTATTCAGGAGGAGAGGTGGCAGAAAGCTGCCAGAGTTCCATCCCATTGAAATGATAGCCAGGTATGTGTTGAACTTTAGTAAACAAGGACATACTAGAGATTTCCATAATATACTTGTCCACCTAATGGAGCCCATGATAGATGTGGTGCTGGAAATGTTGTTTGTGTTATATGTATTTCCTTTTATTAGTAACTATTGCTACCCTCCCAAAGCCCCTGGGGAGCTATGGGATAGAAATTCAGTCAATCAGCTTGCTAACTAAGGCAAGTAAATATGGGATTTAATAATGTGAACTATTACACGAATAGAAATTGGATTCTTTTAGAAAGCAGCAAGTGGAAAATCCAACAGATTAAAGTGAAAAATTCCATGATAATTATGGAAATGGTGAGGACATTTGTCTAGAAATACCCAGTGTGATCCCAAAGAGAGCTATGCCTTCTAAATCCATTGACATAAATGGGCTTTGAAGGGTATAACTCTGTTTAGGATTGTGGGCCTTCTCCCTGCACAAATAGATGCCCAAGCAAGTCTATGTCTTTGCTTCTGTCTTAGCTTTTATGTGAAAGCTCTGCTGGCAGTGTGTGTTTGTGTTAATAAATAGAAAATCCAAGCCATTACATAATTCTCTTTGTTTTGAGGTGGTGAGACCTTTATTGATGTGTTATGAAACACTGGATTGTGACAAGTGCTGCAGGTAATAAGCTTGTCCTTCCAGTCTTCAACTCAAAATCAATATGTCTGCATAGAGGAGGAAGCCGATACTTCTTGACTTCGGGAAAGGAAAAGGTTAGAATTAATATAGAACCTTTATTTTAATAACACATTTGGTTGATTTGCAAGGCATGTAAACAAAGGCTGATACCCCTGAAAGCCTTCCTTGACGTAACCAAATTGTTGTACCACAGAGAGGCAAATTGATCCCTTCTAGAAAAAGAATACTTTCATGCTGTTTCATGTAACAGACTTATTTTTGTTCCATTTTATAAATAAATCAGATTTATTTTTAATAGTCTGAGCCTATCAGCTGCTGTATTCACAAACAGGTTTTGAGCACAGAGCACAAAGACTATGGTGCTATTGTAACGCCATTGCATAGGGCTTTGAAACCAGTCTCACCCATTAAACTGGTGCCAGTACATGAGCAACAGCCACTATCATTGGAAGCCAACGCTGACTTCTAAATGGTTGCTGTGTTATGTTGGGAGCCATAAGAAAAGCAAATAGACCTCGGTATCAGTCGAGACTATCAACACTGTATATACTACTTTATAGATTTTACTTGTGAAATCTATATACGGTGTCATTATGCCATTATTGATATGTTGGGAGCTATGGCAGGACAGTCCTGGGAATGGCACATGTGTTTGACATCCTCAGGCTGTAAGAGTTCTGTGAATCCACAGTCAACGTTAGAAAAACCTTAAAACCCTACGCCTCATATATGGCAATGTAAGAGATAGGATTTGTACATAATGGAAAGAATTATGTATAAAACAAATGAGATTGAAAAGAATCCTTCTTCCTCAAATTTTGTAGAAGCATGGCCAATAATATTGGACTATTTGATGCAGATGGGAGTGGTTCCAAAAAATTGAAGTACTTAACTGAAATGCAATTTTAAGGAAGTTTATAGGTTGCAAGAGCTGATGTTTTGTACTGCTTATTTGGTTTTTGTTTCAATTGTCTTTGTTGGTTTATTTTTGTAGTATGTTTTGTGTTTGTGTACTTGTTGGATGTACTAAATACAAATTGTCAAATAAAATTCTCAAAAAAATAATTTTGATTATTATTAGGTTTCTAGCCCTCCCTCCCCTGCAAGCAGGCTCAGGGTGGGTTACAACAAAACACAGGCCCCGGTCACACAGAGCATTAGGCATGCTAGAGAGATGGAAAATAGGCGGATTTTCCAGGCGTGATCTCACTGCCACACCTGGGAAGCGTAGAGCTCCCGTGGCTCACCCGAGGCTTCACTCCAAAGATGCGCTGTAAAAAACTAGTACCTCCGAGGTACTAGTTTCTGGAAACTGCGGGGCAAGGGCGGGCATCAGATCATGTTTGTGGTGGTAGTTCGTGGCATCCGGCACCCGCCCATATCCTGTCGTGAAAAGGGTTTTTTTTGGTCAACTTTCCACGGGTGCGCACACAATGGCGCATGCGAACACTTGGGTTAAAAAAACAACACAACCCCCGCGGCGGCTCTTCTTTGCTGCGCCGCAGGAGTGAAGTATGATCGGCACCTCCCCCCAACCATGGGAAGTAGGCGGGACGTCGGACAGGATGTTTGATCTGGCTGCCGCGCGGTAGTTCGCTCCGGGGCAAACAGCCACACCTCCCCCCGCGATAGCCGGCCTGTGTGACTGGGGCCATTGATATACCATCCAGCTATAAAACTTCACAACCAAACATTAAACAACAGTAAAATAACCTCAATAAATAACGATCTCATCAGTAACACATCAATAGATAAACAATAGTAGCAGTTGATGGCATTGTCCAATCACTCCCTCATAAACTTTCCACATGTGTGCATATGGATGGTAGTTGATGCTGATGGGGCAGATGAAAGACAGTATAGATTACATATAACAAGCAATGCAAAGCAATGCTGGAAAGGGAGGCCACACTAACTAGATCTCTGTAGCCTCAACTACTCCATTCCATAGGCAATTGTTTAAGTAGATATTTAAATAAATCACAAGTAATACAAATCACTCATAAATAATTCCATGTTTTAAAAACAATCCTACCATTCAGTGTCTTTGGATTGGCAGCATTTTTGCACAGGAGCAGTTCTGAAAATACTCAATACAAACCTGTTTGACAGGTGTTCCAAGTCGCTGCTGAACTGAACAAGCATAGCTATTGGCTCACAACTGATTGCCACAGTCAAACAAGTCTGACTGTCAAACAAGTCCACTGCAAATCTGTGGCTCTTGATTGCTGCAAATCCTGCTAGAAATCCTGCTCCACCCAGGCTTCTAACATTTCTCTAAGTATTTCTCACACACTTTCTTCTTGCAAGACTGGAAGAAAACACTGCAAATTCAGAAGCGCCAGCATTCATTTGCTGATGACACACTATGATTTCTTTTTACATGCTACTGTTGTGGTATTTAACATTTCCTCTTGGAGATTACTATAATATTTCTTGATGCTTTGACAGTCAGGCATTTAGCTAGCATTTCTCCTCCTCCTCTTTGTTTTTAGATACAAGGTCTTTCTTCTGAAACTAGATGTGAAACTCTCTAATCCAGTGGTTCTCAAATATGAAGCAGGCCTGGGGAAGAAGACGAGCCTTTGACATGGATCTTCCTGCTCTTGCTTCATGTGTACATTTTCTGTATCAAGATCTGGATTGCTCACCTATATTGCTTTACATCTGTGTGCCTCTCACTTGACTTCCTTTGACTCCCAGTATCATGATTGTGTCTTTCCTTTAAAAAATTATTTCCAGCATGGATTTCAAAGAAGACTTAAAGTCCATGTGAATCCTTCTGAGCTTCAAGTGGCTGTCATCAGCTGCATCTTTGTCTTCTCTTGGTTCCAGTCGGAGAAGGCTCAAATTGCACTTTTCTTGACACAGGATGGTTTGCAGTAACATAATTTATGAAGGCTTATATTTCCATCTAGCAGTAGAGTCTTCCAGAGAGAGTAAGAGAGGGGGGGATCTGTCTTCATTTATGGATTTGCACAATTTTCTTTTATTCAATTTTCCTTCTTCATCTTTTGACCATTACACCAACTGATAGTAGCTTTTGTGAACATAAACTACTAGCAATTACTTTACTACATTAATATATAATGTATTATTTAAACTTTTCAGGCATTGCAGTAAATCTAACAAGATTCTTGAAACAATTACAATGTCAAACATGGCCACAAATATATAAACTATGTGTGTGGACAAGACCTGGTCATAATTAATTTGAAAAATTCAGCACTTCCTCCACCTACAACTGAAACAGAAGGTAACATGAAATAAGCCAGTCTGTTGTGGTGGTTAAAGCTTTAGGATAGGACCTGGAAGATTCAGGCTGAACACAGGAACATATGAAACAGACAGATTCTGAGTTAGAACATTGGACTATCAAGGTCAATATTGCCTACTCTGGTAGCTGCAGCTTTCCGAGATCTCGGGTACTGGTCTTTCATATCACACTACCTGAAAAAATAATGCACTAATAAAAACTCAGGGGTTTCATTCATACAAGGGAGAAACAAATTGGAGATGTCAGTTCTGAGTCCCAAAAGCCAGTCTATGAAAATATCCATGTCAGTGACCCCATGCCTGAGAACTGCACACTCAGATCTAATGTGGAGCTCGATGAGGATGCTGAACAAAGTTTCTACAGCCCAGTGTTTTCATCTCCTCTCTACAATCCACCTTTTTTTACACTTGGAACATAAACCTTTCCAGCTAATGCCCTGGCTTGTATAGCAAAAGCATAATTACAAAGTGAGGTCATTGCCACAGCCCTAAAAAGGTAAAGGTTCCGTTGCTCGAAAGCCAGTCGAATCCGACTCTAGGGTTGCGGTGCTCATCTCCATTTCAAAGCCGAAGAGTCGGCGCTGTCCGACGACATTTCCGTGGTCATGTGGCCGGCATGACTAAACACCAAGGCGCACAGAACGCTGTTACCTTCCCACTGAAGTGGTACCTATTTATCTACTTGCAATTTCTTGCTTTCGAACTGCTAGGTTGGCAGGAGCTGGAACTAGAGACGGGAGCTCACTCCGTCATGCGGCACACTCGGGTCGGTAGTTTTGTTGAGTTTTAGTAAAATGTAAAAGTCTACTATCATTACGTCTCCTACCTCCTACTCTTGATGCCACAGTGCAGCATAAACATTAATTTAGAGGTTTTCGGGATGTGCAGCTACCTCCCCTGTCTCCCATCTACAAGGAAACAAATTTTCTCCATAATCACATTGTACCTGATCAGCTCTTTTCACTGCTAAGAAAATTGAGGTCAGTGAGTTGGTGCTGAGCATCAGCAGCCCTTTTCCAAGTGCCCAGGTGCAATTTGTGAATGCCACAGCAACACTAGGCTCCAGTTTCCTGAACCGCCTTACACAAATGGTGTGTTACCAGTTTTGTTTGTAGTTTCCCTACTTATATCCTTCTCTTGAGAGATCTTGCACACTTAAAGGCGGTACCAGTGGGGTGGACATTACATTCCCAAATGGCCCAATTATTTTTCACTTCTCTCATATTCGTTCCAAAAGATTATGTCTGGCAACTTCAATAAACAAAACTAGGCCAGAGTTGAATTTGAGAGGATAAAGCATGCTGCTTTAAAGGGGAGGAAAATGATGAATTGAAGATATTAACATTGATACTGTATCTAAAGGACATAAGGCTTTACCCAATGAAATGGCACTATTTAGTTTTCTGGATGCATAAATGTTCATGGATATTTCCTTATAAGCACAGTTCACTCACAGCTGTACTGTATCATGGATTCTGTTGGCAACTCTGGACTACAGAACCCCAATGCAGTGAGAAAATGATCAGAGAGCATCTGAGGGACATCATCAGGGGACTGCCTAATATTAAAAAGAGAAGAAATGGAAAGATAATCTCAAATGACAAAAAATGGAATTCATGGAAGCAATATCACTAAGTCTGGCTCCTCAATATTGGGACACAGTTTGATTTTACCAGAAACTTAGATTTTATATCAAATACATTTGGGAAGAATTCACCATCAATCTGACTACTACGAGTTAGGTACACCACAGTATTTCTTTTCAAATGTTTGTAAACAATCGCAACAGAATTATGTCGCATAAAGGAAGTATCCCAGCTGTCCCAACAGACTGTTAACTTTGGGTTTCTGTGTCTTTCTTCATATGTTTGGCTGGGGGTGTCCAACTTGTTAAATCTAATGTTACCATACAGTTTTAGCATACAATGTTAGCGTTGTAACATTTAATGTTAGGAAGAGTTGTGCAACCAGTACTAGAAATAGCTGGGAGAGAAATACTTCTGCTTTCACTACACAAGAAACAAAACCATGTCTCACTGAATATTTGTAGCTGCTCTAGCCTTCACTGATAAAAGGATGTATTAAAAAATAATAGTAGCATTCATCAAGGAGCATAAACGGTTATCCTGATCATACTTTCAGAAATATCCTCTATAAGGTTTCACCATATCTATTTCATCCTACAAGTAGGTATCTTCTACTGTGCCAGCATAGTAAGAAAATTTAAATTAAAGGAAGTAGAAGAAAAAGAATCCAGCAGCCAATAAACCATATGCTCAATACATTTGGCCTCTCATTTTTTTGCAGAATGAGCATTAGTGGACTGCAATTTTCTCCAATTTACTTCATTAAAATTATTCAGCAGATGGCATTATAATTTACTTTTGGCTGTATTTGCTGATTTTCAGCAGGTCACCAATATGAGTACCCGATACTTCACAATCTGAGCTGTGTCAGTTAGTTGGCATTTGCCACATAAGACTATGCAATAATTTCTGATGCCAAGCTGACTTGATCTGTCTGAATATTCAAGTTCATGGTCTAAATATGCCTCCAAGGGGGCATGACAAATGGTCTTGTTTCTGGCAGATTCAGGCACACTGAGACTACTAGACGCTTAAGCATCCTCTCAGCATTATTTCACTGAGAGGTAGATTCGGTATTAACTGTAAGTTAATCAGTGACAAGAAAACTGTCAATTCTACTCAATTAAGGAAACTTTGAAAAAGTACCTGCCAGTTTTATTTTATGGGCCATCTTCAAAGACGTTGTTTTGGGGCAATATAGTGAAATTTACTAGGTGGACAACAAATGTCTAATCATCCCAAGTCTTAAAAAATACTGATGTCTTGAAACAGTCTGACTGATGCCCATAGAGGTGATGGATGAAACTGTCCCCTGTGTAATAAACTGGGATTTAGGAGGAAGTAGACAGCAGACAACAAGTACCAGAGCAGGGGCTGCAGGATACACCATGTAGACAAGCTCCCAGAATGTACCAATGGCACTTTTACAAGAAACAGTGGTTAGCCTTAAATACCAAAGTAGATCTGGTAACCTCCCAGACCTCTTCCTGGGCTTGAAGCCTTGTTTCCAAGTAGCATCTAAGAATGCCTTCTGAATTCTCAGGTGAGTCCTTAGATGGTAACCCTTGGTTAATCTGGTATGTTGATAGGGAAGATGATGCAAGTTCCATGCTGGACAGGTACAATTCCAAGATGCTCGTATTGAAGGCACAAGTAGGCTTTCTTTTCCCTAGAAATGGTCAAGATAATAATTCTCCTTTATTTGTTTATTTATTTTAAAATTTTCATAACTGGCCTTTTTCCTGGTGAGAGCCAGTTTGATGTAGTGGTTAAGTGTGTGGACTCTAATCTGAGAGAACCAGGTTTGATTCCCCACTCCTCCACTTGCACCTGCTGGATGACCTTGGGCAAGTCATAGTTCTGTCAGAGCTGTTCTCTCAATGACAGTTCTGGAAAGAGCTCTCTCAGCCCCGCCTACCTCACAGGATGTTTCTTGTGGGGAGGGGAAGGGAAAGGAGTTTGTAAGCCACTCTGAGACTCCAAGTGAAGGGCAGGGTATAAATCCAATCTCTTCTTCTTCTTCTCCTCCTCCTCCTCCCCTTATGAGACACTGAAGCAAAAGATTCAAAATACAGCAGGTACAAAAACATTGTTATGATTCAAAAAGGCTACCAAAACACTAGTCAAAAAATATGTAGAACAACAGCCCAAATAGTGCCTGCCCGTTGTAACAAGACCCTACAAAGAAGCTCTGTTTGGAGTGCCTTTAAAGAAGGGACCCTTCACAATTCTTCAGGGAAGCTGCTGCATAAAGTTGAGCTAACAGTGGAAAATCCTTAGGGTCAAAAAGTTGTGAATTGAACCACACTGCTCAAGGAAGGGATGCAGAGAAGGTATGAAGACTAATGTAACTGATGCATACCAGGAGATGTGGTCCTTCAGCTATATGGGTCCAGGTCACGAAAGGCTTTATATTCAGCATGAGCACCTTGAACTGAAATCAGAAGCAACTCATCAGCCAAGTGAGATATCATGAAACTGCTATTTTTTGTTACAACAAAGATGCCTTCTACACCAGTTGGAGTGGGCTGCCATCAAGAACACATCAGACTGCTGAGGCAGATCATTCCATCTCAAGGATACTGGGTGAGATGTCAAGGAGCACTCCAAAATTATATTACAACAACCACAGGATTTAAATATTTTCACCATTTTGTTGCAAGATGACTCCTAAATATTTGATGCTGGCTCCTTAAAACGTGAATGTGATTTTTTTTTTCTAGCCCCGTGGCACAGTTTTATTGGGTCCTATCATACACACTCATATCAATTGTGAGTGCATATATACTAACAGTTGCAAAGAAAAAGTTTAATGTTTATGTATTTGCATTTTCTTAACAAAAAAAGAGAAAAGCCAAAAACTTCAGTCCAAAATCTAGTTGATGTTGCCAAATGTGGATAATGTCGTTATAGGCTTATTACCCAAACTTATATAGAGGAAAATGAAGAGCTCATAATCTCATAAATCCTATACTTGGTCTATTATAAACAAATATATTATTTTCATCATGTACTACTTATATACTCCCTTTAAAGTAAACAAATATATTTCTATGATCAACTCCTACAAAAAGCATATTTCATCAAGGCTTGACAACCAGAACATTATTAAGGCTTCTTATGGTTATTTATTACAAATATTAGCATTGCAATATCAGAGTATTTTCCCTTAAAGTAACATTTAAGAGGAAATATTACAGTATAAATGTATTACTCTGTTAGCATTTTGCAGGATAAGAGTTAGACTGCAGTGCTGCATATCTTTTGGCAGCCTACATCCCAAGGTTTCAATAGGATTTAAGCAATCTAACCATGTGCAGGATTGCAGCATTTTACTGTCGACACACTTCAGTATGAAAAGTATCTTGCCATCCACTCTATTGTAATATTACAAACAATTCACTAGCAATCAATGTAAAGGTTTCATTAGATGATCTTTTATTTTGGATTTCTTTTTCCTGATGGGTCAATAACTGAAGGAAGATTATATCCCAGGACTAGCACTGGATGCTGCACTGGGAATATTTATTTACTAGGAAAAAGGCCCGTTGTGGAAATAAATACAACGATCTCTAGAAAGAGGCTCTGGGCAGGTGCCCAGCCTTGGACACTCAGTGTCAATTTGCTGTGGTGACCTCAGCAGGGTATAATGACACTGAGTCCACCATTTTCTCCAGAGGAACTGATCTCTGCTACCTAAAGAACAGTTGTAATTTTGAGTGATCTCCAGCCCTCACCTGGAGATTGGCAACAATGGTTCCCCAGAAGGGAATAGTTGGTTTGGAGGGTGAAGTCTATGGCTTTGTACCTGTCCGAGGTCCCACACCTCCTGAAACCTCAGCCTCTCCAGGCTCCATCCCTCACATCTCCAGGAATTTCCCACCTGGAGTTGGCAACCCTATCTCCTTCCAAGCCAATCATCAACCTACCTTTATTTCCCCCTCACTCTTCAGCTTTCCACCCCCCACACACCTGTAGCCTCTCCCATGCTCTGAAGCCCTGACTGCTACATCACATTGGTTGTCATACGGGGGCCACCTCAGCAGCACATAAGGATACAGAGCCCACCATTTTATCCAGGGGAACTGATCTCTGCCATCTGGAAAACAGTTGTAATTTTGAGGGATCTCCAGCCCTCACCTGGAGATTGGACACATTTTACCTCAGAACAGCAAACTGTTTAGAATGTTAGAGGCAAAAGCCAATCAACTCGTATATGCAAACAACCTCTGTGTTCCGAGGCAAAGGCCAATGAGGCTGCATAAGCAAATAGCCTCTGTGTTCTGACTGGCTATGGGGGTGGGGGAGGAACAGCAAACTGTTTAGATTGTTGGAGGCAAGACTCAAGCAATGCAGCCAGTGGATAGGGACACATTGTGAGTGACACACCAGGGCGCCAACCAATTCCGGAGCGTGTGGAATGTTCTAGAGAAGTGCCACCACCATTCGGCTTTTATATATAAGGGAGATGGCTTTTTCAACCAACTTCCCCTCCAAGGAGTTCAAGCTGATGGTCACCATTTTCACTTCCTCCGTTTTATCTTCACAAAAACTATGAGGCAGGTTAGGCTGAGACAGAGTGACTGGACCAAGATCATCCAGTCAGCTTCACATCAGAGAGGGGATCTGAACATGTTCTCCCAGATGCTAGTCCAGCTCTCTGACCACTGCACCAGACTGGCTATCACTGGGAATCTGGAGGAAGAATCAGTTTAAAAAATCCTCCCTTCTCTGTTAACAGAAGTGCCCTTCCTTCAGTGGCAAACATTATTTTGCCATTTTTCTTTTAATAGGAAAATAAATAGGACTGCAATGAATGTTAGCCCATTTCACATTTTGGGAATCAAATTGCGGCTTTCGTACAGCTGATGTGTTTCCAGGACACATTGTTCCTCTCTCCAAATGAGCAAACCCTTTCATCCTCAGAAGACCCCCGCCCCCAATAATTCAGTAGATGAGAGGTACAGCTCTTCACCATGTTCAACAGGGTTTTTTGTGTGAAAAGAACCTCCCTTTCAAGGTTGGCCCCAAACAGAAATGTCAGCTGCAATTTTATGTAAACTTGTCTGGGTGTGAGCCCTGTTGAACTCAGTGGGACTTGCTTCTGAGACTGGACTAGACTGTCAGTCTGTTTGTACTCCTCCATTTGCTCCCATTCTAAGGATTAACTTTCAATACAATTTGCAAAGCAAACAAGTGACTTGTAATTTACACTTCCTTATCTCAGCGGTATAATGCCAAGACTCTGTCGGGAGACTGTGCAAACAATGTTGTTGCCCTAAAAACCTTGTTATTCACCTCTCTTTTTAATTTGTGCTGAAGGAGAAGATATTAGCCTTTTTTTTTTCCTCTGGCTGCTGCAGTCAGAGTGATGCTCCAAAGAAGCCTTTGCTAGCCGTCTGTTTTCATTTTGGACCTACATGAAAAATTATCAGGGAAAAAAAAGTAAGTGCTAAGGCAAGACTTAAGTCCTTTGGGCTTTGCTTCGTAATTGAAGCATTCTCCTGAATTTTTCTGTTTTATCCTGTACTAAATTTCCCCAGTGACTTCTGAAGTATGCAGGCCAATATCCCTCAGCAGCATTCCAACACCAAGCAATTACTGGCAGGAGCATGGTTGGACACAAGGAGGGTGTTACAGGGAAAGTTAACGGCTATAACTGGAAAATTTACCCTGCCTGGCATGGTGTGAACTGTAGGCAGAAGTGGAATGTGCTGGCCTTTCTTGTGGTGGGGGAATGTAACCACTCATACAGTTTACTAATTATGGCTAAGCTGACTTCAAGTTCAATCTAATGAGATAGGAGGTTTTTGCCAGACCCCATATTCCAGGATGGGGAGAATATGTGGGGAGGGGCATAACTCAGAGGGGCTGTCACATGACTAGGGACTACCAAGGGAAACTGATTGTCCTGTTGAGAGCCCCCGTTGTGGCTTTGGCCCAAGAAGCCAATCGTATGACTGAAAGCAGACCTCAGCCAGGATCCACAATTAAAACCTTGTAATTTTCATTGAACTGAGCAAGTTCTTTCAGTGCACTCTTAAGGTACAGGCCTGACTGCTGCTTCAGAACCATGTCATTATTAGTTGTTGTTGTCATGCAAATATTTCTATTGTAAATTTAAGAAATCAGCCCATAATGAAGATGCAGACCTCTGTAGGGTAGTGAAGGGATAACCCAGACAGTTTACCAGGCGCTGCTATAAGTGCAAGACATCTCCGGGCAGGTTTACTTCCTTCCAGGACTGTGGTAGCCTCTAGCCCTCCATCTCTGGCATCACCCAGCAACATGGTACCAGTTGATATCAGAAGCCAGCATCCCAGATGTGGGTTGCCACCCTTATGGTCCTGGTGAGGCCATCCCCCAGGTGGGACTTGGGGATCCCCCAGAATTACAGCTTCTCTCCAGACTACAGAAGTCAGTTCTCCTGGAGAAAATGGATGCTTTGGAGGGTGGACTTTGTTGCATTGTACCCCACTGAGCCCTCTGTCCTCCACAGGCTCCATCTCCAAATCTCAAGAAGTTTCCCAACCTGGGTCTGGCCGCCCTACCCCCCTACCCCCACCAGTGACAAGGGGGTAGAGTTGCCAGGTCCAGACTGAGAAACTCCTGGGGATGGGGGGAAGCCTGGGGAGGAGACGGATCTCAGTGGGGTACAATGCTACAGAGTCCACCCTGCAAAGCATCCATTTCCTCCAGGAGAACTGATCTCTGTAGTCTGGAGATGAGCTGTAATTCCAGGAGATCCCCAGGCCCCACCTGGAGCATGGCATCCCTACCAGGGGTGTCCTGGCAACCCTATGCTAATATTTTTATTTTATTTTTATTTTATTTATTATTCGTATTTATACCCTGCCCTCCCAGCGAACCAGCTCAGTCTCACTCTCTGCTGTATGTAGGTAAAGCAGGAAGATAAACTGTGCTGCAGAGTCCACATACCGGGTTGTACCAATCATGTATTTGCTCATTTAGGTTTTCTTGGCCTCAAGCTAAGGGTCGCTCTCTTGAAAGCGTATCAGACTGACACCTACAGCCATGTAGCCATGCAGTGAAAAAAAGAGTGAAACCAATGTGCTTTCATGTGCTATCCCATAGATAAGGCATGTCAGCAACCTGAGGGATACTGGAGTCACAGGTTACATTTGTAATGGATCTACCCTAGAGATAGTCATTCAAAGTATTAAACACCTCACGTCTCCATTAGCACATAGGTTCATATATCAATTGCCATGGTGCCTTGTGCTTTCTATTGCCTGCCTATCTTAACAGCTTTTTGGTGGTGTTGTCGTTCAGTTGCACAGTCAAGTCCGACTCTTCGTGACCCCTTGGACTACATCACGCCAGGCCCTCCTGTCTTTCATGTTCATATCTTAACAACTATACTTCCCATATTTGCAAGTAGCTATCATTATTCATGTATTCATGATCTTAAAGTTTTCCTGTTGTGAAGCTTCTCTGAAAGGCTGCAAACTTAGCATATGTTTTGATGTGGATAAATCACCAAGATTCAACGGAATCAGTGCCACAGTGCCACAAACTGCTTGTTACTAAATGTGTACCATTTCAGATACAGATTTTGAGTGGATTACGGAAGCTCTACAGAACTTGGGCCCAGTGTGTCACAGAGACCTTCCCTAGAGGCCCTACAAGCCTTCTTTTAACAACAGAGACATCTCTGCAGCAAGTTGCAGCTGCAAGAGCCTGTAAAGAGATGTTGGCTATTGCCCAGGTCTGAAACATTTCTCTCTTTTTGTGTGTGCTCATTTTCGGGAAATGATATAAGATTTTTTTTAGACAGGCTTTCATAGACTGGAGACTCCATTTTAACTGCACATTTTAATCTGTATTTAATGTAGTTTATATAATTTTAACTGTTGTTACTCTCCAGAGCCTAAGAGATATAAACATTGGCTAATAAATAAGTAAAGAAAAATATCTGTCCACTTTTAATAGCCTGAGTGTTCAAACTTTAGCCCATTTTTCTCTTTGAAATGGTGGAGCTAGTGCAGTTAAAAGAGCCTCATTAGTTTTAGCTCAGTGAGGAGCTATTCAGCAGCATTTGCTTTTATAGGCTTTGTATTCACGTCAGTTAAGTTATTCAAAGTCGTACTCTTTAATGATGTCCTCTCTCCATGCTGTGAGGCACCTGGCAAACTTTACAAATGTTGCTAGCGGGTCCACTGTGCTTCTCAACCCAGGCAGGCACTGTCAATGCCACAGGGAAGTAGCCAATGTCAAGAAGGTATAGATATTGCTAGAGACAGCAGAGCATGGTACATTCAGCCTCAGCCTTCAGCCATGTCTGTGGGGAGATGGGCAGCCTAAAAGAGCGGAAACAATTCTGGTGAGCATTTGGATTTTTAAAAATTAGCATGTATCCTACCTGAGGATAAAAAGAGGTAGGACTAAGTACACTGCCCTGAGTTTCTCAGAGAAATGATAGGGGTATACATGTGACAGAATGGATTTTTTAAAAATGTGGTTCACATAAAGAAAACCACTTATTAGTTTATTGATGCTAACAGCTTTGCATAGTTTGTAGAAATTCAGTTTTGCATAGTTAGCAGAAAGCCTGAAGGATGGGATTTTTCCTGAGCTCATTAGGTAGGCCATTCTATAAGGTGTGGGCCACAACAGAGAATGAGCGTGTATGGGCAGTTGTTGATTTTGCACATTTTCTGAGTGGCATCTACAGAAGGTCTTCTTTGGCGGGGAGGGTGGGGTATAAATAGGAAGGAAGGAAGGAAGGAAGGAAGGAAGGAAGGAAGGAAGGAAGGAAGGAAGGAAGGAAGGAAGGTCCTGCTCAGGTGAGCAAAACTGTTATGGCAAAGCCTGGGGGAGATGAGGTCCCATAGATATGGGGGGGGGGCAAGGTCATGAATGGCTTTGTTTTTAATAGCCTGTACCTTAAATTGAGCCTGGTATCTGATGGGAAACCAATGGAGTGACTGCAGAATAGGAGTGATATGCATACTCTGTCTAGCTCCCAGTAATAGCTGAACTGAAGTGTCCTCTCCAACTGGAGTCTCTGAACTGACATCAAGGGAGACCTATGTAGAGTGCCTTACTATTCTAGTCTCGGTGTTCAAGTGGCAAGGATCCAGGTGGCCAGATCATCCCTATTGAGGTAGGGGGTCATCTTCTGAGCTATACTGAGTTGAAATAAATCATTTTTTTACAGCTGTGTTAACTTGCTTCTCCAGCAGTAATGCTGGATCCAGTATAACTCAAGGCTCTTCAGTGAGACTGCAGGGATCAGCTGAACCCCACAGAAAACAGGGAATATAATGTCCTTCCAGACATCTGCCTTCTTAACCAGCATTACCTCTGTCTGTCTAGGGTTTAGTTTAAGTTTGTTCACTCTTAGCCATTTAACCATGGCAGTTAGGCAGTGATTCAGGACCACTACCACATCACCAGGAGATTTGGATAAGGACATATAGAGCTGAATATCATCAGCATACTGTCAGTACCAAAACTATGAATGATTTCGCCTAATGACTTTACATAGAGATTGAAGAGCATGGGAATAAGACTGTGTCTTGTGGATTGTGTCCTGTGGAACCCCACACTGATGATAACCTCCAATGGCAATCCTTTGAGTCCAGTCAGTGAGGAATGATTTGAACCAGTTTGATACATATCCCACAGTGCCTACTTCTGCCTCCTAGCCAGGGGTCTTGTTGTAGAAAAAGAGCTGCCGGAGCTCATTAGCATAACTCATTAGCATAACTTATTTGCATATGCCACGCCCCCTGACATCACCGGAAGCGACAGAAGGCCACACCCCCTGACATCACCGGAAGTGTGTCAGAAGGCCCGGCTACTTACCCTCCTGCTTCATCCTCATTCCCAAACGGAATGAGGATCGAAGCAGAGGGCGGGGTAAAGAAGGGGGCGGGGCTTCACCACGTGACCGCCCCACCCCCTAGAGGTTCTCTTCCGGAGCTCCGTACCTGAGAGCTCCCCCCCGACTAGAGCCCTGCTCCTAGCACCTCAAAGAGATGGCATGGCCCACTGTATCAAAGGCAGCAGATAAACCCAGTAGGAGCATTCAGATGGAGGTCTTCAACTAAAGTTAAACGTTGTGCTCGTCCTACCCAAACACACAATTCTGGAAATTACAGTGAACTATAGGACTGGAAGGCATCAAAATGCCATGGAGTCAAACCTTTTGCCACCAAACTGTACCATCTACCCAGACCATTGTATGGCATAAGCAGAAAACAGGGGCAGAAACTTCCTACTCTTCCAAAAATATTCTTGTCTGGCAGTCAAGGCAAAAGCATGCCCAAGGACTTTAGCTAATCTGGCCTAAGGAAACGTTCCTTTCTGAGCCCGCACATTAAACCAAATGAAGAAAAACTTGGCACAGAAGAAATGCTACTGGAGGCAATTCCCCTCCAGTCAACCTCCTGTCACTGTGACCAGTCTTACAATACCTCTGTCGTCCCAGTGGATGGTTAAGATCTATTTCAGGATACCACTCATACAACTAAAATAACCATGCTCACTTCTAGGCAGCAAATAGAATTCAGATGCTGCATCTCAGCTGGAGGACTCAAATTGGCAGCCTCTTCTTGACCCATCACTCTTTGAAGTCTATGCCCCACTGATCTGCTGAAGAGAACAGGAGAGGAGCAAGTGACTGACTGTTTCTGCTTTTATACTCCAATGTCTTTCAACAGACTGCTTGGAAGAGGCTGTTCTGCCGCCTCCATTATTAGCCGGAGTAAAGCAAAGCTCAGCTGAGGAGTTCTAAAGACTTTCATCCTCTGTCAGTTGTAAAGATGGTATAACAAAATCTCCCTCTCCCCAAATCTCCTGGGCCTCCATTGTGCAGCAAATGCTACAGAGCCTGAGTAATTGGTGGCAAACTTGAGATCTTGCTTCTCTATAGCCAGTACACCAATAGGGCAGGTTCCCCACTGCCATAAACTGGTACAGCATCCTTGACACTGATGCCTCTGAGCTATCTGTGAGGGGGCCTGTCATTCCCAGCAGGCATCTGCAAAGTACTGTTTCCTCATCCCATCCTTCATAGAACGCCCAGGTAATCTGCTGCATACAGGGGGGGAAAGACCATGTCTGATGTTGCTCTCCTACTTGCCAGGCTAGCAACACTTGTAACAGTGTGTTGTGACAATGTCACACAGCTACATAAGGACATTCTCTTAAAGGACATGTCAGTCCCTTGCTTAGCACTGCTTGCATTCATTGATTCCACAACTGAGAATCTCAATTCTCACTTAAAAAAAAAAAAAAAAAAGCATGTGCCCAGCCCTGTAAAGATAAGCGGAGAACAATTCCTGGTGATATCTCAGAGGAGTGGTTGAGCGAGATTTTCAGCAGCAGAGCTCAATAGACAAGTTGGCTCTTTGCTCTTTCTATCATTCACAGAATTATGCAAACTAGTTAGATGAATGTGCATAATGTTATTGACACAGAATTTGAGCTACCTTGAGATAAACTTTGGTTTTGGTACAGAGTATATTGAACTGAGGATGTGGAATGGTATAGTATAGCCCACTCTCATCAGATCTCAGAAGACTTTGCAGAGGAAGGACAATGGTGCCTTGAAAACCTTATGGGGTCACCATAAGTCAGCTGTGACTTGATGGCACTTTTCATACACATATTGAATGAACTGTATCTTGGGCTGCACTCAGTTTCTGAGATGTGAACTACACGTTGTCCTCTGAGTGTTTTAGTATAGAGTCAGCTACACACCAACACAGATCCACAGAGCCAACCTCTCCTCCTCTTATGTATCCTACCCACTGCCCACTCCAATCTCCTATGTGTCATAGAACATTTTGCTCTGAACATATTTGCTCTAAAATAAACAAGTCTTGTGGCAACGTAAAGGCTAACATTTTGTTATTTTATTCTGTGACTTAGAGCCCACTTCTTTAGATGCAATAAGTGGTTCTGCAAATCTTTTATTTATTTATTTTATGTATTTAAACAAATAAAAGAGCAAGGCGAAGGAGCCATGAAATGTAGAAAGTACAGGAGGTAATTAGGTAAAATTCAAATCTGATAAAGAAAAATGCAAAGAACGTTCATTAATTCTGTGAAACCAGTAAACAGTTGTAATTTGTGGGGAGTCCCTGGTTTTGCTAAGATCTTTAACACCTAAAATGAGTAAGAAATCCCAGCTTCTTGTTTAACACTGGGGGCTGGGAGAGTGTCACATTCTTAATTCTAATGCAGCACTTTCACACTGGATTATCTTCCTTTGAAATTATTTTGAAGGACAATCCTGAGTTTAAGTTCCATAGCAGAATATCATAGAAGATCAGAATGCTCTCTCACTGGTTTCTGAATATGAGAATGTTAATGCCAGATATGTGTCCATATAGCCTTTGACCTAGGAACTGACCTGTTTGTCCAATGTGGAGAGCAGAAAGGGATTGTTGATACATTGCGACATATTAGATGATGAGCAAGTGGATGACCCCAATATGGCATGGCTGGTGTTTTGAGGACTTCTCATAGTATTACTTAGACACATACAGGGACAAAATTGGCACCTTGTGTCTCTGTTATGTGGTTCATTGTTATGTGGTTCATTTGGAGGTGAAAGCTTAGGGTTGCCAGCCTGTAAGAAGCTGTTTTAGGTTGGGGCCTTTCTGTAGCCAAAGAAAGACCTGCCACCAATTTCAGTTTCAAAGCATTCCAATTCACAATTACTCTACCTCTACCCAGGCCCGGAAAGTGATATTTCTCTTTTACAGGCCTTGGGTGGTGCTTTAGTTTTATTCCCTATAGTAGTTGACGATCTTAGCAAAACCTGGAACTTCCCACCCATTATAATTGCTGACTTGTAAGTACTCTCTGCATTTTTCATAATCACATTTAAATTACATAATTACATTTTACTCTATATTTCACCCTTGACTCTGCTGTTTGTTTATTTTTCCTATACCTCTTATATAAAAGATTTGCCTAGTGAAGAGCTGTAGGAAGAAGTAGGCCATTGCCTTTTTCCACAGAATCTTTCTTGGTAGTCATCCATCCAAGAACTGACCCTACTTAGCTTCTGAGATCTGACAAGACTGAGCTATACCATGCATCCTTTCTGCCCACTATCACATTTACCACTCTAGAATTAGAGTAAGTCTGTAACCTATGCACAGGGCTTTTTTTTTGTAGCAGGAACTCCTTTGCATGTTAGGCCATACACCCCTAATGTAGCCAATCCTAATGAGTTTCTGCTGTTGGGTGTGGCCTATTATGCTAATGAGTTCCTGCTGTGCGTGGCCAACTTGGGAGCAAGCCGGAACTCCGTTCCTGTGCGTTCCTGCCCAAAAATAGCCCTGCCTATGCATAATCTTATACACAGAATTAGCACTCAAAATAGTAGACTTATCTCTATATATAAATGTAAAAAATTGGGCTGCATGTCTGGTAATTTTTCCCACAACCTGAAACATGGTCACTATACTCTGTCTTCTGAACAGGTAGAAAAGATCCTGACTTCTGAGCTACAAGGAGGATTCATGGTTTGTTGGTGTGCAAATTTGCCAAACTTTGTGTAGTCAATTTTTCATGATCCATCAGATGGATCACCCCTGAGATCCAAGCCTGCAGTGAATTTGTTCATAGAGCTTCCGTGTGCCTGTCTTCATTACTTGGAATGCCCATGTGTGTGTTAAGTGGGAAGTTCAAGCTGTGTTTGCGCAGCACAAGCTATTTGTTTTGATCAGTGCCCATGCAATTGTGACGCATGCTTCAGCTGGAATATAATTGTAGCCAGTGGAGACCACTTCTATCAGCCAGTCACCAGCAACTCTCTGCTGAGCTATTTAAACAGCAACAATGGACACACTCTGTATCTTGTCAGGTGCCTGCTGAATGGGCACATTCCCTGCATGGCAGCAGTGTTCTTAAGCATGGGCTGAAGGGCACGTGATGGTTTCTATCAAAACACCGGTCCAACTGGCTGTTGGCACTGGTAATGCCAATGCTGCTTTTAACAGCACAAAGCCCACATTGCCAGGTTTTTTAAAAGAATTTTTAAACTGATTTGGCAGCAATTCCAAACAGTGGCTTACCCAGAAGTACGCAAATCACAGTGATTAGAACCAGCCAAGCTTCCAGCCATACAGAGATGCATCACAGCTGGCGATGTGTGAAACTCCCCTGAGAAATGTCACTAGCAGTTCCTATTTCCTTATTAGCCAGCCACAGCCGACATGCTCACAAAACGCAGGTGGCTTTGGCACTGTACTCCGTTCCTTAGTTCTTGTTAAAATGGTTCTCACTTGAGTCTACCTTTAAAAAACAGATGGGAAACTCACCCAAGTGGAAAGGAATGTCTGCTATTCTACAGTGGTTTTATATAGATGATTTTCAAAGGGAAATGAGGGTGCCCTTGTAACCTATTCACTGCAGTGTATCGTCGTCTCCCCCTCCCCTCCATCCACTGATCAAACCTGATTTTCCCTCCAGCCTAGATCACTGGCACTCACTGAGGGATGGTCACTGGCACCTCATGGGATAGTGCCATTGAATCACATATGATG
Source organism: Gekko japonicus (assembly GCF_001447785.1). Taxonomy (NCBI): domain Eukaryota; kingdom Metazoa; phylum Chordata; class Lepidosauria; order Squamata; family Gekkonidae; genus Gekko; species Gekko japonicus. The sequence continues at coordinate 1,256,206 of NW_015163610.1, forward strand.
AGGTGCACGTTACATGCACAGGCAATTTTCGTAAAAAAATATTTTTAAGAGGAGTGCCTATGCAACCTTTTAACCATATCTGTGCAGCCCTTTAAGAAGGAAAAAGTGGAAAGAATAAGCCACTCCCCCTACTGTTTTGGGTTTTCTAATGCCCCCCCCCCGATATGAATTCCCTGTACACTGGTTGGTGTTCAGTTGCACAGTCGAGTCCAACTCTTTGCAACCCCATGGACCACATCACACCAGGCCCATGGGAGGTGGGTTAAAAGGATAAGCAGACTTTTCTCCTCAGCAGTGCTCATTGCAGCAAGATCACAGTCATCTTCCGTTGCCCACCATGATATCTGATGCAACAATTGCATCAGAGGGAAGCCACAGTTACAGTTTCTTTCCAAACTATTGTCTCTATACCCAGCAGACTATTACTTTGGGTTTCTGTGTTTTTCTTCATATGTTTGGCTGGGGGTGTCCAACTTGTTTTGGAAGAGCCATCTTGCTACTTATGCAAAGCAAAATTTAACACTCCTGATTGCAATGGCATCCGTTCTTGCTGCTCTGTTCCTCTGTGACACCAGGACAGTCAGCCGCTGTGAGAGGTTTCACCAACACCGACACAGAATCTCTTTATTACCATATAGAATTTCCCCCTTCTTGAATGACTCAGTCAGTGGAAAACAACAGCCTGTGTTATAGTTTACATGCCTCATTTCCAGAGACGGGATCAGCTGCTGCCATATGGCCACGCTTCTCAGCAGCTGCCAATTCCTTGTGCAGCGCCTGCAAGACTGATGTGCAAAGCAACTCTCACTGGTGTCTGCGCTGTCTGTACTCCCTGGGGTTACAGTGATAAGCCATGTGGGGAGAATTGGTGTTTTGGATACATCAGATGATTGCAACATGCATGGATACTGTAGCAAGGGGATGCATAGGTGCCTTTTCCTGGGGCAATTTCACAAACTATTGACTATTCATACATTATAGAGACAAATCTATGTCTTTTTTCTGATTCCTAATGCTTTACATATATGAAAGTCCCAGGTTTAGGTTCTTATAGAGGTGCCAAAAGGGAAGACTGGATCTATAGAAGTCAGGTTGCCACTTTTACTGTCAGAGGAAAAAGAAACCTAAGAGCCACTATGGTTAGGAATAGGGAGACCCCGTATCAGCTCCCTGCTGTGCCATGAAACTCATTGGGTATCCTTGGGCCAGTTGCTTATTTCTAAGCTTAGCCCAAGGATAAAATGAGGGTGCACAGAACCATTCATGCCAGCTTTGTAAGGAAAGGGCAGGCTAAAAATATGAAATATATGCTTACAAAGAAAAAGTCACTCATGCCTAGTTTAATCTCCCTCCATCACAGCTTCAGTATTTTTTAAGACCAGAATGACCATCCCCCCCAGCGGTCATTGGGGGGGGGGGACGCGGGGGGACGCCATCCCCCCGGGTGAGGTGCGGGAGGGCGGGGCCTGGAGCTCCCTGCTGGTGCCCGCTGGAGGTCGCCGCCGGCTGTGAGGAGGACACACTTCCGGTGATGTCAGGGGGTGTGGCATATGCTAATGAGTTATGCTAATGAGTCCCCCTAGCTCTTTTTCTACGAAATGACCCCTGCATCCCCCCAATATCAGTTGTCCCAGAAGCAGAGATTGGCAAGTTCTCCTCTTTAAAAAGTTCAGTACAGCCCTGACCTGGATAGCCCAGGAAGCCCAATATTGTGAGATCTCAGAAGCTAATCACAGCTGACCCTTGCAAGTACTTGAATGGGAGACCTCCAAGGACCAGGATTCAGAGGCAGGCAATAGCAAGCCACCTCTCTGAAATGTTCAAGCCCCATTAGGGGTTGCCAGAAGTCAACCATGAATTCCAGCAACACACACACACACACACACACTTATAAAAAAGTTCAGTACATCTGGATTTTTCATCCATATATCTACCACCTGCCCCCCCCTTTTCTGGAATTCTTTTCAGATTTTAGAGCTCCCAATACCAGTGTTGTACTTACTTGAATCTAGCGAGTTTCCATGGATCTGCAGACTCCTGTCCTGTGACATATCAAGTTGTGAAAAGACACCTTCTGCATCAATATTGGTGTATCATTTTGCTACATCAAAACAAGAGGTGTGTACAGATGCATGCTGAGGTATACAGTGTTATGGAAGCTTCCAGAATGGATATGTATGACTGAGTGTCTTAACTGTAAGGATTTCCATTTCACCCCAAATTATTTTCATCATTCTGTTTTTTAATTAGATGGTACTTTGTAAAATATGGGAATAAGCATGGATATGTGAACCTTCTTGTGCAGTTTCAGACTCTCTCTTTCCTCACACTTTTTTAATAACTGATTTAATCACTTCATCATTATAAAAGGAGAGAGCATGTTTGTACCTTTTCTTGAAATAACTGGGAAAATATTTCATTTACCATTTATGTTAACAGTTCTTAAGCAAACTAAAACACTGTAGTAAAATGTAAGAGCAGATTGCAAGCTCCTCTTTGAAGGATCACTAATTTGCAATTGGCAACCTTCACAGCATTCCTCTCTGTTGAGGGATAGGGCTTTAGAATCTTTTGTCCCCATTTAGTTTGGATGTTTTAAAATTCCCACTGAAGAAACAAATAGATGCAATGGAAAACTAGAAGCAGCAAGCATAATATGTTTCCAGAACATAAGTGGAGAGGGAGAGTGCAGTACAGCCCTTAATTTAAAACACAGAGCATATCCCATTTGGTCAGGCACCAGACTTTTTTTAGCCAGCCCTACACTCCAGTTGTGTGAGGGTGCTGTAGCTAAGTTTGCCACAATTTTTTTGGTTGTACTGGGGGGGGGCAGGTTTCCCACTGTATCAGAGTTGTCAGCTGGTGGCTGCCCCCCCCCATGGGAGACTGGAGGTGAGTGGGGACTTGGGAGGTGCAATCAATAGCATGGTGTCATGTCATTTCTGGGTGAACCTGAAAGTGACTTCACACCACTCTAGGATTCAGTGGAAGCTCTGTGGTTCTACCATAGAGTTGCCACTTAATTCTAGAGTGTATCACATCACTTCTGGGTTTGCCATGGAATGATGTCAAGCCTTTGCATCAATGGAATTCTTTTCTTAATTCCCCTCCAGCCTATTGAGCTGCAGTGGTGCTAAGGGGCTGTTGGTAGAACTACTATGCTATAGTGGGATACCTCCTGGCCCAGCCCCCCCATTCCCCACTGTTACCTGACAAGACAGCAAGAGGAATGGGGGGGGGGGATTTGGCATTGGTTCAATGCATAACTATACTTCCATCTTGAAACCAGAAGTGACATCTTCACATTGGGGCAATACTCTAGAAGTCACCCAAAACTCTGTGGTTTAAACATGGAGTTTGTGGTACAACCTACACAGTCTCCCCAACATGATGATGTCAGTTCAAATTCCACACTTAAAGTGATATCATGAATTAGCACCACACTAAAAAAAAACCCCTTGTCCCTGCCTCCCAAGTTTTCCCATCAGGGTACAAGCTAAGACTGGCTGGGCTCCTATGTCTTAAACAGCATTGTATGCAGAGCTGGATTTAGGCACAAGCTAAGTGAGCCACAGTTATTTAAGTAAAAGCTAAGATTGTGAAGGGGCTGTAAATACAAACAAATCACTACATTTCAAGTTTTACATAATGGCTTAAAATTATACATTCTGATAATGCCTTAAAACTTGACAAAGCTTAGGGCTTCAATTCAGCCTACATTGATGCATTGACAGGAAAAGTTTGATTGCGGAGTGTCTTCTAATCACGGGATGATGGAAACCTTTGTTTTGCTTTACGTGGATCTGCCTGCCTTAAGCTAGGGCAGGGTCTGTCTGAGTTTTGCAGTCTGTATGACTCCTGGCTTTTTGCCAGGACCATGGGAGCATTTCAGGGCAAGCAGGGACTTCTTTTCCCGAAGGACACTGTCTGTGTTCCCATTTGTGCACTGCAGCACGGACTGAATCCAGACACATGGGAAGACACCATCTGGATATGCCCTCAGTCCTCTGTGTGAAAAGTGGGAGAAGTAATTGGTCAATTAGAAACTTTTAACCAATGTGTGCTTCATAGTGTATCTGCACTAATGCTCTCAAAGGACTAATTGCTGTGGCAGGAAATAGCCCTTCACTAATTGAAAAAAAAGAAGACTGCTTTAATGAGGCAAAGCGGAGGCTAGATTATATGCTGCAACTACTGGATCCTGTCATGCAATTGCAATTATCCTCTTAAGCCTCTTTATTGGGGGACCCATTCAAAATTTACATTACAGAGTTCATATGTTTGTTCTGGGATATTCTGGTGAGAGGTGCAGTGTTTTGAAATAAGAGGTACTTTAATGTGTTCAGTGGTGCTGCAATGTAGTATATGTTAGGTTAGGAACAAGACTTTAAGTTATGGGAAAGGGTACAAAAACTGTATTCCCAGAGCCAGAACTCTGGCCAATAATACAGGGGAACTGAGGTAATAATTTTGCCCATGGGAGGCAAAGGATCTATAGTGCTAAAAGAAGCATCTGAAACAATTCGGTGGTGGAGCTGCTGGACTCTGGATGCATGGCCTGCTTTTGCCTCATGACAAGTTTGGGATGGGATGCCATAGAGTCCACCCTCCAAAGCAGATGTTTTCTCCAGGGGAAATGATTTATGTAGTCTGGAGGTCAGGTATAAGTCTGTGAGATCTCCAGGTCCCACTCCAGGTTGGGACCTTAAGGGTGTGCAGTACCCAAAGGAAACAGAAGATGCTCACACACCTTGGAACGAAGAAACAAGACATGATAAAATGGGTTAAACTAAGTTTATTAAAAGAGTGAATATGCAGCAACTTATCATCTACTTAAACTGTGTGGGTTAATTCTAAAAAGCAGCACAACAGTCTGCTTACACAGAACAACCCATCTTGACTCCATACTCCGCACAGATTTATGCTGTTGCTCTATGCCTTTGATCACCTGCCCTGAACCTCACTCCCCTGTTCTCATCATGGTGCCAGGCCTGGTTTTCCTTGGAAGTGATGTCAGTCCTATCTTAGATTCCTAGAGAGGCATGATGTCACTGCTAGGTTTTCCCAGAAGGGACATTATGTCATCACTGACAGCCAATTTCTTTTTTAAGCCTTTCTTCAACTAACTGCTGTAGTGCTGGCAGGCAAGGCTCCCCGGGGACAGGAGATATCCTGCCCCCATAGGCCTATGTCAACCCTAGCACCAAGGGAACCTCCTACCTATACTACCCTGGCCAAGGGGAATGCATCTGAAACCCTACAGGGCAGGAAATTAGCAAACTGCCACAAAATAGCTTATGTTGGCAAGTCTTTTCCCCAAGGTCTGCTACTACTGTTGGATACATTTTGAGTCTTGGAGAAACAGATTTAGAAACAAAAAAAGAGGTGCCGTGTACAAAGCAGATAACATCTGATTTAAACAATAATAAATCACTTCTCCAAGAATTAGAATTGCAGCATGAGAATGACATTCCAGAGTTGACTGGCAGAGTCCAAAAGAAGCAACAAAATGAAAAGGGAATCAGCTTTTATCAAGAGAAGAAGGATCATCAGAGGCTGTTAACAAGAGGCAAACACATGCACATGTGTTTTGTAAACTGTACAAAGAACATATGGAAGAAACAAAAAAAAATGTTCAAAGAATGGGATCATTCCAAGTGCGGATGGTATAAAATATGAAATCACCTTAATCTGGAGGAAGCAGAATGCAAGAAAATCATGTGTTGCCTCTTCCAGATGCCTGTGCCATCAGAATATGAAATATTGTTTGAGGAAATCTCCCATTCCATGGTGGTAGAAATACTGAAAGAATCAAAGCCCTGACTCTTTTGTATCAGTGGGGCTAAAAGGAAATAAGAGAATCCTGCTGCACTCCCTCCAGCAGAACTGTAATAGGGAGGAGGGAGAGAAAGGAATTGTGATTGTTGATGGGGGAGGGCCACCATTTTGAAAGGGCCAATGGACAGTTCTACACCAGCAACTAGCCCTGGATATTGTCAGAAAGGAAAACAAAGAGGCAGCTGTACTTAGCAAGATGACAGAGCGCAAGGATGACTAAAGGCTAAAGGGTGACTAATAAGTTCTATTGATGCTGTAAACATCTCCATGAACCAGTTCAACAGCCAACGTAGCCTGTTCGACACTCACAATCAGAGCTTGGGGGGGAATCAAAAGCCAGCTCCCAGCTGGAAGAGGGCTTCTGATCCACTCCCCCCCACCCAAGAAAAATTGCTACATAGCAAAGTTGGGGATCAGTAGCTGGTATCTGATACCCAGCTTCATTGCCTCAAGATCACTCAGTGAGCTTGCATGGCAGAGTGGCAATTCAAAACTGGGTCTCCCAGACCTTAGTTCAATACTCTAAGGATTACACCGCATGGGCTCACCTATATGAGAAAGAATTCCATCATGTGATTGAATTGTCTTCTCCACAGACATGCCTCTAGCATAATGTCACCAATCTCTGGCACAATGTAGAATCCTCAGATGGGTTGATTGCTTGCAGAAATGAGATCATATGGAAGGAGACAGATCAAGATGGATAGCCATGTTAGTCTGTCTGCAGCAGTAGAAAAGAGCAAGAGTCCAGTAGCACCTTAAAGACTAACAGTTTTTTTGGCAAGGTATGAGCTTTCACGATTTACTGCTCATTTCTTTAGACATTTTACATGGAGCTTTCCAAAACTGAAATGATCACAAGTATCCATGGCTGTGCAGATAACATTCTTATTTTAAGCATATCCATGTGGTAGGCACCTGAAAAGTTCCATGGGGATGCATTTATAAACATAATAATTACCAATTTTTTTAAAAAAGAAAGTGCTGTGAAGTGTGAGGTATAAACAGGTCCAATGTCTGAAGGAAATAACGGAAAGCCCATTATGTGATATGCACTGCCTACAGCATTCTTAGCTGAGTTCCTAAGGAGACCTTTCAGTTGAGGTTAGCCTAGAGACAGATTAACCCACAAATCCTACCTTGGCTACAGCCAAAATGTTAATACTTCCTTGGCCATTATGGGGAGGCTCACTAGGATTGTCAATCCTTTGAATCACTAACAGAGTTAATGTAGCACCATTGACCAACAATGGAAGGAATAAACATGCAATATGTTTCAGTGCATTTTAGTGCTGCTTGATTACCTTTAATGGTTTTGAATGAGGCCATGTAGACTGCATGTGATGAGGTAACAAGGTGTTAATGGCTCTGGGTGAAGATGTGAATGGCAGCTCGCAGAGCTTTAATGGCTGCTCTGTGGGCAGGGCAGGACAGAGACTGAGGAAAGAAGCAATCTTGACATGTTACTATTGCCTGGAACCCTCACCGATACACATGCCCCTGAGTATGCTAAGAAAAACAGTTCCTTAATGTGACCCTATAGGGTGCCTTGTGTCACCATTTTGCATTGGATTTGCATTAACATGCTTCTTCCTGTAGTATTTAATCTAGTAGAGGTGCATTTACTACTAGACTGTATTCTTCAGACAATCACATCAACAGTTGTATCAAGCATATCTTTGTAAGCAGTAAAGCAGTAAAAGAGAACACAAATTTCTCATTGCGCATGAACAAACAACTTCATTGTTTCATTAGATGCTGTATACAATCAATCTTTCTTCACTTTAGAAGTGTAGTCAAGCCTCTGTTGTCAGTGGCTGTACCAGATAGACTGAATGCCCAGCCTGAGTTAGAGGATTCTTTGACATTCCAGAGAGGTATTCTTGAAGAAGAGAGGAAGAGGAGATTGGATTTATACCCTGCCCTTCACTTGGAGTCTCAGAGCGGCTTATAAACTCCTTTCCCCTCCCTACAACAGACACCCTGTGAGGTAGGTGGGGCTGAGAGAGCTCTGACAGAAACTGCTCTTTCAAGAACATCTCTGACAGAACTATGGCGTACCCAAGGTCATCCAACAGGTGCAAGTGGAGGAGTGGGGAATCAAACCCGGTTCAGACAGATTAGAGTCCACACACTTAACCCCTACACCAAACTGGCTCTCTTGTCAGTCTGTTGCAGCAAATGTAAACAGCACTCTAGGGTACCCTACATACTAATACAAATTTATTTGAGCATAAGCTTTCGTGAGAGCTTACTTCATCTAATGTATAAAGTGGCCATTCATAATAGCCATATTTATACTTAAAACTACAAGGAACACAAAATAAGAAAATAAGCTCTGCTGGATCAGACCAATGATCCATCTAATCCCACATCCTGTTTTGCATAGTGGCTAATCAGTTGCCCTGTAGGGCGAACAAACACATCAAAGAGGCTAAGATCTTCCCATGATGTTTCCTCTTAGCAAAGGAGTTCACAGGCTTACTGCCTCAAAATGTAGAGGTTCCCTTTAGTCACTATGACTAGTAGCCATTGATAGGCCTATTTTCCATAGAGCCAGTTTGGTGTAGTGGTTAAGTGTGTGGACTCTAATTTGGGAGAATTGGGTTTGGATTCCCCACTTTTCCACTTGCAGCTGCTGGATAACCTTGAGCAAGCCATAGTTCTGACGAGAGCTGTCCTTGAAAGAGCAGTTCTTGAAAGAGCTCTCTCAGGCCCACCTACCTCACAGGGTGTCTGTTGTGGGGAGGGGAAGAGAAAGGAGTTTGTAAGCCACTCTGAGACTTTGAGTGAAGGGCAGGGTATAAATCCAATTTCTTCTTCTTCTTCTTCTTCTTCTTCTTCTTCTTCTTCTTCTTCTTCTTCTTCTTCTTCTTCTTCTTCTTCTTCTTCTTCTTCTTCTTCTATGAAGCTGTCTAGTCCTTTTTTAAACCCTTCTATGCTTGAAGTCCTTATTACCTTCACTGGCAGTGAGTAGAGGGAGATGTTACTTGGCAATATTCTTGCACCGTTATATTGTTCACTAGCTTGATTAAGATATTTTTGTTGGCATGAAGTCCTGTGGTTCATTAAGAAGTAATGGGGTTGGGGTGTCATTGCTAGCTGTTAGAGGAACATCAGCAATTTGATGAAAATGCCTTAAATTCACACTGGTATAAATTAAGCATTAGTTACATAGGGATGTATACAAAATGGATGAAATATTATTAAAAGCAACGCCCACAACCCAGTGCACAAAATCTGAGTGCAATCAAAGACAGTGGGAATAAAACATATATAGCTGCATGAAAGACTGTAGTATTCCTCTCTCACACCTCCCCAAAATCATTTTAAAAAGGGATATAACAGGCAGAGCAGTAATCTAGATTTACAAGGCAGGAATCTAGTAGTAATCCAGAATCTCAGTAATCTGAGAAATCTAGCAAAATTAAAACATTGAGACCTGGCATCTGAGATAAGCATTGTGACAGGCTTATTGGGGTGCATGCCATGACAGAGGAACCACTGAGCTGATTGCACTGGCCTTTATAGTCTAGCATTTATAGTTGAAGATCCGATAGAATCCACCCCAACGTTGATGAAAGTAATTGAGAAATATGGAGAAGTGGCAGGTCTAAAAATAAACTATAACAAAACAAACATGTTAACCAAAAACTGTACATTACACCAAATCGAACAACTAGAAAATTTGATAAATATAAAGACGGTCAGTAAAGTTAAATATTTGGGTGTGACTATGTCAAAAAGAAATAATACATTAACTGAAGATAACTATGTTAAATTGTTAACTGAGATAAGAAAAGATTTGGAAACATGGGGTAAATTACAACTGTCCTTTATGGGAAAAATTGCAGTACTGAAAATGAATGTACTCCCGAAATTCCTGTTCCTAGCACAGAACATCCCAATCTTGAGAAATTACAAAATATTCAATGAATTAGACAAGATATGTAGAAAATTCGTATGGGCAAACAAACCAGCACGTATTAAATGGAAGGTATTACAAGATCAAAAAGAGAGGGGAGGTCTGGGAATCCCGAACTGGAAACTTTACTACTCAGCGGCAGCAATGACCTGGATAAAGGATTGGGTTATGTTGGAAAATAAAAGACTACTGCTGTTGGAAGGATGTGACCTTGATATGGGTTGGCATGCCTATATGGGATTCGGGAAAGACAAAATATATACGAAATTTAATCAACATACAATCAGAGGAGCCCTAAATAAAACATGGCAAGAGATCAAGGATAAATATTATACTAAAATACCTAAATGGCTATCCCCGATTGAAGCATTTACAAAACCCTCCCTACTGTCTAACCCAACAAAAATAACATATGAAACACTATTAGATTCAAATGGAAAATTAAAAAACCGAGAAACTTTAGAAAAACAAGATATTAAACTAACATGGTGGCAAAATATGGAATTAACCACAAGGTTCAATAAAGATAAAAAGAAAGGTTTTTATCTAGAAAAGAATGATTTAGACAAATTATGGCTTTCTACGAATGATAAATTAATACAAAAATTGTATAAGTTATTCCTGGTAAACTATGAGCTAGATGAAGAGGTAAAAAGTTGTATGATTACATGGATGCAAGACTTTGGTTACATTATTGAAGATTGGTCTAAAATATGGACAGCTGCAAAGCATTTGAGATCTATTTCCTATAAAGAGAATCTATTCAAAATGTTCCACCGTTGGTATTGGTCGCCCGATAAGTTAGCGAAATGGTATCCAAATCTGTCGAAGAACTGTTGGAAGTGTAAAAATAATGTAGGAACCTTCTACCATATGTGGTGGAGGTGCGCTGTGACCCAACGATACTGGCATAAAGTACATAAAATACTGGGCGGTATATTAGGAATAGAAATACCATATGCTCCAGAATTCTTTTTGTTAAATGTGATACCAGAGAAATATACAAAGGAGCAAAAATATGTTTTGGGATATATAATTACAGCAGCACGTATCCTATTTGCCAAGAATTGGAAACAAGGGGGAATACCGTCGAAAAAAGAACTAATTTCTAAAATGCAAGAAATGATTGAAATTGATAAATTGACCACAATATTACAATATAAAGATACAACGATATTCTTTAATAGGTGGGGAACGTTCTATAAATGGTTAAAGAAAAGTTAAAATGTCAAATCCGATGTTGTGAGACTCTGTAAGCTGTTATATCTATTAGAATTTGTATACATGACGAAATGTATTCAAAAACCGAATAAATATGACTTTCAGAAAAATCATTTTAAAAAGGGATATAACAGGCAGAGCAGTAATCTAGATTTACAAGGCAGGAATCTAGTAGTAATCCAGAATCTCAGTAATCTGAGAAATCTAGCAAAATTAAAACATTGAGACCTGGCATCTGAGATAAGCATAGTGACAGGCTTATTGGGGTGCATGCCATGACAGAGGAACCACTGAGCTGATTGCACTGGCCTTTACAGTCTCGCCAAATTAAACAGACTTCTTGCTGCTCCTGTCTGTCTCTAAAGCTTAGTATGATATTATGGACAGGAACCTACCCTTCTTCCAAGAAGGGCTGCACAGAATCACTACAGCCCCTCCCCTTCCTGGTCCCCTGTCATGCTGTCTAGACCCAATGAAACCTTCTATGAAAATGAATCACATGCCTTTCTTGATTCTATGGTATCTCAGGGTGATTGGGACCACCAGATTTTTCCCTTCAGTGTAACCACCCAGGTGGATAATACAAACACAGAAAATGTGTAGTAACAAGAACAAAAAAAACTTCCTATATTAATGCTAATTATAAATTCACAGGAGGTTGATATAAACCATTGTGACATTTCAAGGCCTTTGCAAAGCAAGAATAAGTACTTAGCATTCTTTTGTGAAAAAATGTTAGAAATATTGAGACAGCAGGTAAAAATACCGAGATTAAAGCGACACGCTGTCATCAGTGGCTGTTCTGTCCGTAGCTCAGAAAGTTGCTGTGCCCACAGGAGACAAGATAGAGGGCCTTTATTTCATGAAACTAAAGCATCACAAAATAATAGATATAAATCACAGTGGTGGGTATATGATTTATTCAGTTGGGAATCTAAATCTAGAGAGAATAAACACAGTGTTATCCATCAAGGAGAGCAAATCGCCTCCTCTCCTTCTGTCCCCCCCCCCCATCTCACTATATATATGAGCTACTTCTCAGGCATCTATAGTCCCCGTGTTGTAATCCAGCTATCAACACACAAAAAAGGAGACAATAAAGGTTGTTAGAAAAGACATCATTTATACCAGCTTCTGTTCGATGGAATGAAGCTGCAAGAAACTTCAGTGCAATTCAATCAAATCCATTCAGAAACCACCATATGACCCACCAGTTCAATCCTTCCAAATTTGATTGCAGAGTGTTTTGATTCAAATCAATTGTTTTCAGTCTTTTGGCATTGATTTCAATGAACTTGCATTATTCAACAGCCTTCATTTAAACTCAGGGATTTAGACCAAGAGATCTTCTCATCCAACAGCCTTTGAACACAGGTTGCCTGGGTGCTGAGACGGCACCTTATAGGGTTTTTTTTCCCCTTTCCTTTTTTTTTTAAAGATGTTTATTCAGGGTGTTAAATAACAGATGCCAGCATGTTCAGTCTCCACAACTGCCTCACAGCCCCAAACACTCTGTGTTGTTGAAGAAAGTTCGTTGGAACGGAAACAAAGCCAAAGGCTCAAGAATACATTTGTGGTTTAAAATGGGATGTTCTTCTGTTTCTCATTTTTACCGTTTTAAATGGTGCTAAGGTCTGTACACAAACCCACAGCTTCATTGCCATGATATGAATACATTCCCAGATCTATCCTTAACCCCAACTACTTTACAAACCAAGACGTTAGATGTGAGTGGCGGAGCGGGAAAGCATAGAGATACTTCCTGGAAGTCATTCACAGGTCTGTGAGAAAACAAACAGAGGAAATGTCCACAATTCCAGGTGATGTATGGTCTACCCTTCCAAGCTATGGGCAGTATTCAAAGTGATGCTAGGTATAACAAGAAACCCTTTGTAGGATCCTATGTGACGGGTGTTGCATGTAAATCAGGTTACAGGCCTCTCTGTGTGCTGTATTAGCATACTAATTCTGCCTAATTCCAGGCTGTGAATTCCTGGTATGCTAAGGCTACATGCACAAGGGTCTGAGACTTGCAGACTCAGGGGCAAGTGAGGGAGTGAGGGTGAGGAGGAAGAACAATGACACAAACCAAGCTGGAGAAAAAATGGCCAAAGATTTTATTGAATACAATCACATGAGCATTAGTATGGGGACAAATCCTTCTCTTGGGAGACCTCCCTGCTTGCCAGTGTACCAGTTCCCAAGCCCTGGCATCCAAATGGGCTCAAGCCTCTGTGTGCTTCCCTTGCTACCTGGTGGTGAGACCCTGCTCTCAAGCTGGGCATGCCGCTGAATGGCTTCATCTCCAAGTCTCCTTAAGGGAATCCCCAAATGGCATGAATCCTTGGTGTGCTACATGCACACATGACATCTGGTTTAAAAGTGATGCTGCCCATATGGATCTCCTCACAGGTAGGCTTTTCCCATTGGTTGCTGCTTGGGAGGCAGGAAAACTAAAAGCACAGTGACATCATGGCATACTTTGGCTTACCAGAGGTTACAAGGAAGAGAAAGTGCGATGGAGCTGTTATTTTGTTTATATGCAGAATTTATAAGCCACATTTTATCACCTTTCAAAGCAGTGTACAACTTAATAAAAACATAGAAAATTAAGACTATTAAACCATGATAATCAAATACAGTGAAAGAGATGATAAAAATAAGGATCAGAGAAGTAACAAACAGTACAATCCTAAACTGAGTTGCACCCTCCTACATCCCTTGAAGTCAATGGGTTTAGGAGAATGTAACTCTGTTTAGGATGAATTTTGAGTCCAGTGGTACATTTAAGACCGTCCAAGTTTAATTCAAGGTAATTCAACACAAGTGCACGAAAGCTTATATCTTGTATTAAATGTGGTTGTTGGTCTTAAAAGTGCCACTGTGGACTCAAACTTTGTTCTGCTGCCTGAGACCAACATGGCTGCCCACCTGAATCTGTTTAGGATGGTATTGCACATACTCCATTTTTGTTGTAAAGGGTAGTTGTGTTCTCACTCTCCCCAACAGTATTCCCAGGCCAACTCCCTCACCAAAGTGCAGTGACCAGGGGTCCTTGGAAGACGGCAGAATGTTAAATCAGTTCTACACCCTTCTGCATTTTTGTGACATGTAAGCTTTTTTAAAAATTATTAGTAGGTCTTAATTCTATGGGAAAACAATACACTGTCAACATTATAGTGTTAGTGTTGGCTGTCCTTATGAACTCAGTGGAATTGATTATTTACCTCAGGTTAGGTTAAAAAAAGGAGCTGCGGTGGCTCAAGTGATTAAGACGCTGAACTGCAGGTTCTGGAAGGTCGGTAGTTCAGCAGTTCAAGCCCCGAGTGTGCCGCATGATGGAGTGAGCTTCCGTCTCTAGTTCCAGCTCCTGCCAACCTAGCAGTTCGAAAGCAAGAAATTGCAAGTAGTTAAATAGGTACCACTACAGTGGGAAGGTAACAGCCTTCTGTGCGCCTTGGTGTTTAGTCATGCCGGCCACATGACCATGGAAATGTCTTCGGACAGCGCTGGCTCTTCAGCTTTGAAACGGAGATGAGCACCGCAACCCTAGAGTGGGATTCAACTGGCTTTCGAGCAAGGGAACCTTTACCTTTTTAGGTAAAATGTATGATCCAAATACAAGGCAGTTTTGACTGTTCACATTTGTGTGGCTGGACGCTGGATTTGTGGAACGCACAAAGTAAGCAGTAAGGCCCTCAAATGGCCCTTGGATCCATTTGAGTTGTGAGTCAACTAGCATTCCAGAACATTACTTAGACCCTTGTTATATAACAATGACTTTTCAATGACCTATCACATGCCTTCCTTTGCTTTTGTACAACATGCCACCGATAACAGATTTGTCAGCAAAATTGCCTTGCTATCAAATAATAAAAGCCAACTTGCAAGGTGACATTTAGGTGGAATTCAATTCGGTTCTCGCTGTTTTCTGTTCTCTTTGTTTTATGTATGATATCTTTTTCTCTTTGATTCTCATTCTAAGGTCAGCAGAGCGGAGGCGGGTAGAGCCGTTATTAAAAGCGAAAGTCTTATTTGATTTGGAGTAGACTCTAGGGTGATGGAGAGGATTTCTCACTCTGAGGCAGTACACCAATCTCTTTTAAGGTGTGTTGAAAACTATTCATCTTTCAGGGATTGGGCTAAGTCAAACATAGGATTGTTTTAGGAATATGGCACATCATAATCTTTCTGTGAGACTTTCACATTAGGCTGGCACCGCATACTGCGCCGTACATTCTCACGAGGACTGAACACAAGAACACAGAAATTACATTACTAGACCTATCTATCCTAGCATGCTTTCTGAAGGTGTCCTGCCAGGTTTTCCACCAGAAGCTCATAAGCAGGTTGCAATGCAGACAGCCCATATACCTGTGGATTGTCCTTACAATCTGATTCTCATAGGTAGAAAAGGACTGATACAGCTGTTTTAGATTAATTTCAGTTTCATACATAGTCCATTTCATACGCTTGATTTGCCTCATTTTTGATGCTGTGGTTGATGTTTATGCAGTTTTTACGGCATTTATATACAAAATAATATTTGAAATGAATTAAAATTAACAGGACATTTTCATGGAAAGAGGAACTGGTGGGGAAAACAATAAGGACTTTAAAAGTTCTTTTCTCAGAAGAGATAAAAAGAATCCAAACAGGGATATTTAAATGGATCCTGACAGCATTTGAAGTTTAGTGTCACCCTACTCAGGAATATCTTTGAACCTAAAAATTTGAACAGTCTCCTTTGTCAACCAGTTTCCTTTGTTAGCCATTCATAGATGCAAGAAAGATGTTCCATTCCAAATACATTGATTATTTACGTTTTCTTTTTGTAAACTCACTACAACTCTACAGTAACACTTTTCATGTAGAGTGCAACTAGGAAAGCAAATTATTCCAAATGTGAATGCATCAAAAACTACACCAGGGGTTCTGCTCCATTGTGAATCATTCATGTAGCCCTTTTAATTTGTAAAACATTATTAGTATATTGTGTTTGCCTTTATAACAACATTGTGAGGAAGGTCTCTGTTATTTCCATTTCCCAGCTGAGTAACTGGAGCTCAGAGACAGTATCCTGCCAAAGCTACACAACTGAACACAGCTGGTAATCCAGTTCTGGCTATCTTTTAATAAATTAGCTGATACTGTCTCTTTTCTTGTGCACCTACGGTTATTTCCAGCCAAATTGTTTATGATATTTCAAGTATCCCGGGATGCAAAATGCTTTAGAGCTTTGTACAATAATAGATTCCCCTATGTTAAGCCAGGCCATGATTTGATTAGAATATCTCCAAGGAAACAGAATTAGTATAATGAAGGTGAATGGCAAGGGGTAATAGTGACCAAACACTAAATTGTAAACATTATGCATGGCTTCTGAATCAATTTAATGAGTGGCAAGTACTTTCATGGCTACTGAAGAGGCATTTAGATTAGTATGAAGTGACCATTCTTTTTATTACTCAAATAAAAATAAATTAAGGTGAGTGAAGATTTTCAGAAGTTATTAGTTATTGGGACCCAGACTGAAAATCTCTTTTTTTAAATTCTCTGTTTTTCTTTAGGTTGGATATCTTGTCTTGAGTAGTGAGCTCCAGTCAGTTGCAGAACCTTGTATGAGATCAGTATTTCACAGTACAATCCTAAACCCACTGACTTCACTGGATGTGGAAGGATGTAACTCTGTTTAGGATTACACTATCGACAGTCCAGCTTTGTCCAAGTAAAGGGAAGGGTCTCCATGGCTGTGCCCTCAGATAACCAAAAAGTTGGGGGGGTTAATTGTTTTACCTATGGATCTTTTACTAGATTTATTTTGGTAAAAGTCAGCAATTTGGGTTGACTGCTAGAATTAGTTGAGTGAAACCAACCTTTTTGAGTAGAAGCTACTAATAGCATTTTCAACATGAATATCAGCCTTTGTACACCATCTAGAATTCTAGTGCTGCATGTGAGACTTCAGTGTGTAAGCATGTAGTTTGTCAGTCACCATCATACTGGTTTTGTTGAGCTAAAAGAGGCAGGAATAGCCAATGGCCATAGGAAAAGGAAGGAGGAGATAGCACAGCAATAAAGCATTCAGAAACTGGTACTGTGGGGATTGCACTCACCTTTTTTCTTTCCCTGCACTGCTCCCTCACCTGATGCAAGAACACAAATGCAGCCCACTGTACTTGACTGTACCAAGCAGAGGAGCAAACAGAAAACAGTTGCTATTCTAGCCATCCACTGGCCTGCTGGAGTCCAATGGACTCCACTTCTGACCCATGTGTAGGGAGTAGGGACCCAGGTACCAGAGCATTTTTAAATAAAATTCAGAAACATTAGTGAATCATGAGATATTGGGAATAAGCCCAGGGTAGTTAATGGCTTGGATCCTTTGGAAATATCCCTGTGGTCCTTTGGGTAGAAGGATTTCTGCCTGCAGGGCACAACTTTCTTGCCTCAGCCTCCTGTTGCAACCCAAAGCACCCTCCTATGTGGTTAACTGGAACCTCTGTCCTCCAGGACAACATTTGAGAGAGGCATTTGAGGCTGCAGTGGAAGGGGGGAAATGACAAGAATGGTATATTCTGTATGGATATCATTCCATCTGCAGAAATTCTGTTTGATCTGAGCCATAGGGTTTAGGAAGGTGTAACTCTGCTTAGGACTGTATTACATACATACGTTGCAGCCAACTCACAGCAACCCCAGCAAGGGGACTTTAAAGATAAGTGAGAAGCAAATACGGTTTGCCATTGCCTTCCTCTGCAGCATCTTCCTTGGTGGTGCCTCATCATTGACAGACATCCAATTCATCTCGGCCTCCCCTGCTTCCACTGCTCGCATGGTCTGTACTGCTGCAGTGCTATAGCGCCTATTCTGACCAACCCTGCTTATGAGATCAACAAAGCATTACCAGGTAACAGGTTGTGGTGCATAGCCATTTAACTAGCTTCCTCAAGAGGCTCCTGAAGTCCCGGATTAGCTGTCATTTTAGATCTGATTAGTACATTTGTTATGTGTTAATCTGGATTATTATTGTTTTTAATGTTTTAATTCTATGTATTTTATTGACATGTTGTGACCCACCCTGAGCCTGCTTGCAGGGACAGTGGGATATAAATCAAATAAATACCAACCCTGCTTAATTTCTGAAAACTGACGAGATCAGGTTATATCATACCATCATCCCTCCCCTGCTCTATTAGGATAGGAAACTGATAGGTTTGTAAGCACATAAAGCTATTTAAATAAAACATAAAGTTAAAATGAGTCTTTTGGGTCCATTATAAAGCATGACCCAACCTCCAGCAGAAGTTTAGAGGCATTGTCTGTCCTTAGATCAGAGTGGCGGGGGCCATGGTTGGTAACCAGTGGCACAGGAAGTCATGAAATCTGTGCAGCGCAGATAATATTGGACAGAGACAAGCCTGTATTTTATCTCTCACTGAAGCAGCAGTATCCGTAAAAGGCACCTTGCCATTGGAGGCTTATCAAGAGAATGTGTTCTTGCTATGCTCAAGCCATAACTCACTGCCAGTTATTTTAATTAAAAAATATTAATGTTGGGGAAAAGTTGCTGGAAATCTCAACATTACATTTCTCCCTCTTTAAAATTGCTTTGTAATTGCCATGATTTTTGTGTCTCAGGCAGTATCATTCCCAAGTGACCCCACCCCCCAATACGCACACCATCCTTATTCTTCCTGTGTTTTCACATTGCAAAATCCTTTATTACTTTACAGACAGTATTGCAAAAGTGTTATTGCTTAATTAGAAAAGAAAGAAGGTACATTAGAAGGGCCTGTGACAAATGGAAGAAAAATCATGGACATTATCATTTATCGTTATCATTTATGCCAAATGCACGGTAAACGAAATGTTTTAGTTAGACCTGCTTTTTTGAGGAGACAGACTGGACCCACTTCATGAATTATAAAGACTTAATGTGAAACCTTACACTTCCATCAATGCACCCACTAGTACAAGCGATCTGTTAAATTTGAAACTATGATACCATAAGATAAGAACACATACTTGGACACATGGCCAAAAATTTAGCTGGTTATTATTAAATAGAATCTGAAACTCAGTGTCTCTCATCACACCCCTCCCAGCTATGTCACATGGCCTGTCTATCCTAGCTCTGTCAAATCCATATTCTGTGGATGGGCTGATCCCCAA
The DNA here is from genome assembly GCF_001447785.1 of Gekko japonicus. Taxonomy (NCBI): domain Eukaryota; kingdom Metazoa; phylum Chordata; class Lepidosauria; order Squamata; family Gekkonidae; genus Gekko; species Gekko japonicus. The sequence goes on from NW_015163610.1 coordinate 1,275,365, forward strand.
CCATTGCGTGCCTCCTTAGCCCCCTGATTTTAAGCCAATATCCTTCCAAATGGTCCCTGTTTACCAAGCAGAGTTCCTATTTACTGGTCCCTGTCTCTAGGTAACCACTATCCCCATTTTGTCTCTGTTTTTGGCTTTGGAGGATGTCTTACTAAAGAATTATTGATAAGAGTTTCCACAGTTGTTATTTTCAGAGTTCAACCTCTTTCCCGCTCTATATAGTAGTGGTTAAGAGCTGTGGATACAGGAAGTCTGTGCTGTCTTGAATTCACTGAGGCTCAGAGGTCATTTCGGGGGGGATTGCGGGGGATCGCAGTTCCCCCGGGTGAGGTAGGGGGGGGCACATGATGAAGCCCCGCCCCCTGCTTCCGGCCGCCCCGCTTCCAGCCCTCATTCAGCCAGGAGGAGGCAGGAGAAAAGGGAGGGCAAGTTGCTTCCTCCCTGCCTCTCCCCACCCCTGCCTTCCTGGGGCCAGGGCGGGCCTTCGCAGGGCTTCCTTGCACTCCCGCCGGCCTTGCAGGTCTACCGCCAGGCCCCTCATGGGGCTCGGCAGTGGAGCTGCAAGGCCGGTGGCGGTGGCTGGGACTGTTGGGGGTGGGGTGTGTGGCCTTATGACACACTTCCGGTGATGTCAGGGGGTGTGGCCTTATGACACACTTCCGGTGATGTTAGGGGGTGTGGCATATGCCAATGAGTTATGCTAATGAGTTCCCCTAGCTCTTTTTCTATGAAACAACACCTGCTAAGGCTGCAATCCTAAGAATATTTTCCTGGGAGTAAGCCTATTGAATAAAATAGGACATACTTCTGAGCAGACCTGCTTAGAGTTGTTCTGGTACCTTCTGAATACCAAGCCAATGCCCTACCACTGAGCCACATTCCCTCTCTCTAAGCCTCCACCCCCTACTTCCCAGTCTGCAAAACAGAGATAATACTGACATATTTTATAGGGCAGTGATGTGATGTTTACTATCATAGTGCATGTGAATGGCTTAGAACACTGAAAGTGCTATATTACCATTATTACCATCCAGTCTCTGAACTGATGGGTGCTTCTTGTCTCTTGTGTATATGTATGTAAATACATGCAAGTTAGCATACCATAACCTGCCATATCACACACATTGTAATTGCTCAGTTATATCAGGGAGGGGCTCTGGCTCAGTGGAAGAGCGACTGCTTTACAGCAGAACGTCCCAAATTCAATCCCCGGCATCTCCAGCTAAAAGGATCAGGTGGTGGATGATGGGAAAGACCTCTGCCTGGGACCATGGAGAGCCACTGCCAGTCTGAGTAGTCAATAGTGATCTTGATGGACCAATGTTCTGATTCAGTATAAGGCAGTTTCATGTTTGTGTTTTGAGCAGTTGATAGGAACAGATTATAGGACAAATAACAAAGCTTCCTTTATTTATTAAACTAGGAAAAAGGCCCGTTGTGGAAATAAATACAATGAACTCTAGAAAGAGGCTCTGGGTGGGTGCCCCGGCCTTGGGCACTCAGTGTCAATTTGCTGTGGAGTCCACCATTTTCTCCAGAGGAACAGTTGTAATTTTGAGTGATCTCCAGTCCTCACCTGGAGGTTGACAACAAAGCCCTGACTTCTACATCACATTGGCTGTCATGGGGGCCACCTCAGCAGCATATAAGGATACAGAGCCCACCATTTTCTCCAGGAGAACTGATCTCTGCCATCTGGAAAGCAGTTGTAATTCTGAGTGATCTCCATCCCTCACCTGGAGATTGGACACATTTTACCTCAGAAGAGCAAACTGTTTAGAATGTTAGAGGCAAAAGCCAATCAAGCTGCATATGCAAATGACCTCTGTGTTCTGAGGCAAAGGCCAATGAGGCTGCATATGCAAATAACCTCTGTGTTCTGACTGGCTGTGGGGGGGAGAGGAAGAGCAAACTGTTTAGAATGTTGAAGGCAGGACTCGGGCAAAGCAGCCAGTGGATAGGGAGACCCTCTCAATGACAGATCAGAGAGCGAACTGATTTTGGAGTGTGTGGAATGTTCTAGAGAAGTGCCACCACCATTCAGCTATTATTTTTAAAGGATATTAGATTTACTAGGCCACCCTTCCCTACAGGTGGGGCTCAGGGCAGCTTATATCACAGTAGTATACAAAAAATTCTAAATTAAAAATAAGATTAAAACCAAGAACAATAGATAAAAAGAACAAAGTACATATAACAAGATGGCAGAAGGAAAAAAATTCAGCTCCCTGACCTACTTGGGGGGAGGGGTTACAAGGGATGGGGAAATATATGAGAGTGCCAGATGTAATATTTCCCTCCATCGCAGTCCTCAACCAAAGGCCTGGCGGAACATCTCTACCTTGCAAGCCCTGAAGAAAGGTAGTAACTCCCACAGGACAAAGATGTCTTCTGGTAGAGAGTTCCATAAGGCCACACCCACCACTCAGTTAGTCTTAGTCTTAAAGGTTAGTCTTAAAGGTGCTATTTGTTAGTCTTAAAGGTGATATTTGAACTCTTGGACTATTTTGCAGCAACAGACTAACACAGCTAATTCCTCTGAATCTAAACCCACCACTCAGGCTCCACCCCCAAAATCTCCAAGGTATTGCCAACTCAGAGCTGGCGAGCTTATCTGATGGCACATGTGGGGGAAAACAAGCAAACCACCCATGTCAGGTAAAAAGGAGAGAAGTTCAACACAATTTTATCTATTTTCAGTAACTGGTTTGTTGAGAGAAAAGCAACAACAAGCACATCAGTGAAGACCTAGTATCAGAGTGCCAAAAAGGAAAGCTGTTTGGTAATAGATGAAGTACAAAATATGTAGCTATTCACATTCCAGTTACCAGGAGTGTTCCCTCTAAACTGAGTTAGTGTGAGCTAGCTCACAGCTTTTAAGCCTCTGGCTCACATATTTTTCTCTTCACTCAGGAAGGAGGGCTCCAGAGGCAAACTAACTGATGCAGTAGCCAAATCACTCGCTCACAGCTTTAATGCCAGTGGCTCACAAAGTAGAAATTTTGCTCACAAGACTCCACAGCTTA
>NW_015163610.1:1278527-1367922 GCF_001447785.1 Gekko japonicus
CCGGCGCCCTTGCGGCTCCACTGCCGAGCCCCATCAGGGGCCCGGCGGTGGACCTGCAAGGCCGGCGTGAGTGCGAGGAAGCCCCGCGAAGGCCCCTGACCCCCAATGGTCCCAGCCGCCGCCGTCGGCCTTGCGGCTCCACTGCCGAGCCCCATCAGGGGCCTGGCGGTGGACCTGCAAGGCCAGCGGGAGGGTGAAAAAGCCCTGCCAAGGCCCTCCCTGGTCCCAGGCAGGCAAGGGTGGGGAGAGGCAGGGACGAAGCAACTCCTGCCTCCTCCTGGCTGAATGAGGGCCGGAAGCGGGGCGGCCAGAAGCAGGGGGCGGGGCTTCGTCGTGTGGCCCGCCCCCTGCAACTCACCCGGGGGAACGGCGATCCCCCCCGAATCGACCTCTGCTTGCCTTTAATTCAGTAGAGGTCAGGTTACTGAAGAGTGAAGGAATGGTGCACACCACAGATATAGAACCCTCAGCACAATAGAGGGAGATTGGGTAGTGGTCTTTTCTATGAAAATAGGGCCGCAACAAGTTTATGTCTATTTTTATCTGTGAAATGCTGGAGGATATATCGTAGCAGTTTCTAAAGCTTAGGTGAATTTTTCCTCTGCTTCCCCTACACTGACTCTTGCTCCAGCCAGAGCAATTTTCAGCATTCCCTGAATGATTTTTGATAGTTGACAGAATGTTCATAAGCATTCCAAATCACAGCAGACAGTCACGGGAGAAGGAGGGGACAACCTCACAAGCAAGAACAGCTTTTAACCTTTTCTGTGTCTATGTTTAAAAAGTGATGCTGATTCATCTCGATAGCAAAAGTTTTTACAATAATGAGAAAATCAGAAGTTCATGGGCAGAGGGGACAAGGAGAGAAATGAGTGAATCACTTAGTAACTGCTTTCCCCTAAAGCCATGAGAAGTTCAACATAAAGATGAGCTTTTAAAAGATTTCTTTTCCTTCATAGACTGTAGAAAATACGTGGAAATAAAGAAAAAAAAACTACATAAGGATGAGCTTTTCTATTCAGGAGTCTCGACTGTGTATTACAAAGGAAACCACAGATCACATGCCTGTTTTAACTTTGCTCTTGAAATCTGTTTTTATCTGTACTCTTCAGAATCTGCCCTCAAACCCTGCCACAGATTTCAAATATTTCAACAAAACCATCTATCGATTTGTGTTGCTAACATTCAAGCAATGGAATAGAAGATGAAGATGCATTACTTCGAAATACACAGTGGCATTATAGCAGCAGGAGCTGAGACTCTCCTCCTGCTGTTCCTTGGCTTTTCTCCCTTGACCAAGAACATTTGTCCAGTGTTCAAATCTCTCTATTTTACTATCTCCAGAAGACATTTGCCTGCTACACAGACAGAGTCAATGCTGCAGAGGCCAAAAGCAATTGTTATAAAACTGTAGGTAGCTGTAAAACTGTGAAGACTTTGTACTTCTGTATGTTTGCAAAATGCTGCAGGGGAAACAATGTTTCTTATCTTTACATAAAGGTAGAATAAGCTGTTTATATTCTTCATTGTATGTAATTATAAAATAAAAACACATTTCAGAGAATGGTCCAGAGGCATGTAATACAGTTCCAACACCAACACCAAAAAAGAACGGAAGGAAGAATATCCAATTAAAAAAGATAGGGCAAACCAAAGAGGCTGAGAATAAAAAATGAACGAATGGAAAAAAGAAAGAAAAGAAAAAGAACAAAACAATGTATGATGCAATATACAAATGAACCACTTCAATTGTATGCAAAAACATATCACCAGAATTTTAATATATTAACAAGTAAAAACCAGAAAACAAATGTGCACATATAGTATGATAAAACACAATGCCAAGTAAAATAAAACATAATGCCAAACACATTTTGGCACAAAACCTTAATCAGTGGTTTATAATCATTATTTGCACTGTCATATCTCACTCATACCATGAAAAATATAATACATAACAAGAACCAGTAAGATAACCAAATTAAAAACCTTCAAAAATAGTGAGAACATTAAAATAACAACAACAAACTTTTAAAAATTAAAGTACATACTTGGAATGTATTATGAACTCCTTGCACATAACCAGACAATTTATTTCATACACATCTGGATATCTCTAAAAAGAAGTAAGATCAAAAAATAAAAATAAAATAAAAATTCAATGCTTGTCCTCTTTATTATTCTTACAGGTTTTTAATTTGGTTATTTTATTAGTTCTTGGAACATATGTTTTTCATAGTATGAGTGGGACATGATTGGGCTAATTATGGTTGTAAGCCACTAATAAAGGCTTTGTGCCAAATGTATTGGTTCATTTGTATACTGCATCAAACGCTGGTTTAGCCCGTATAATATGGTTCTACAGCTGACATTAGCCGGGCCTGCAGTACTACCTGCCAGCTAAAGGTGATTGCCTGGGGATTTCACATGTAAACTGCTCTGTTGTCTGAAGAGGAAAAGCAGAAGATGTGTGATGAATAAATAGAAAAAAAGTAAGACTTCTTAAAAGAAAATTTAATTCTGTTCTAATTTTGAACACGTTTGAGAGAGCTCAGAAGGGAAAGTATGCAGTACTACTGTCATGAATACAAAACATTAGGAGTCCATAAATCAATTATTTGTAATAATTATATTTTATTTATTTGATGCATTTACAGCCAGACTCTCAACAAGTTCCCAAGATATTGCAAACAATTAAAAATTAAAACAGTTTGGTGTAGTGGTTAGGAATGTGGACTCTAATCTGGGAGAACCGGATTCGATTCCCCACTACTCCACATGCAGTTGCTGGTGTGACCTTGGGTCAGTCATAAGTCCTTTCAGAGCTGTTCTCTCAAGAGCAGTTCTTGAAAGAGCTCTCTCAGCTCCACCTACCTCAGAGGGTGTCTGTTGTGGGGTGGGGAAGGGATTGTAAGTCGCTCTGAGACTCCTTCAGGTAGTGAAGGGTGGGGTATAAATCCAATCTGTTCTTCTTCTCTAAAATCCAATACAATAAAAAGACATAAATATCATTTTAGGCTGCTGAGTTGTTTCTACCATTTCTATGTCCTTGGCTTGTTTTCCATTACTTATTTATTAATTATTATTCATATACTGCTGTTCTTATGATTTTGTTGTATTATTTCTTACTTTGTGAGTCATTGAATTCAAGTTTCTGGAGAGGCAGCATATACATTTTCTAAATATATATATGAATGAATGAATAAAATATAGCACAAGGTTTTAGCAATATCTTTTTACCAGCACAAAATCACTTGATTCTGGTGAAGACTAAAAAGTTCCAAGCCAGCAATGCAATAATTAAAGTCATACACAAGCAGCACAAGCTACAATTATAAATGATTCGATAAAATGACGCAAACAGTTCTAAAGATCTTTGCTTTTTTGTTCTTTTAAATGTAAAACTGATGTTGGAAAGGTTTGATGCTCAGTGGTTGGGAAGGCTGTTACACCAATAGTCTAAATATAATAATTATGAAAATGAGATTTATATACCACTTTAGAACATTTAGTGTTCATATTCAGAGATGGACAACAAGTTCAAGAGAGCTGAATATAGTATAAGAGACACCATATCCTCAGATGTACAATTTCTTCTGATGCACACACCCATTTCTAGTTAAAACTGAGAATGAAAACCTACCTGAACCTGTAACAGCAGAAGGACAAGAGTGTATTGCAGGGATGAAAAAAGACATGTGAAGGCAGCTTTTTATCAAGAACATTAAAGGATGGGAACATGTATCAGGATGCCAATCAAGACACCATTATTTAATAAGATTATTGTAGTCACATTGTTACATTTGAAGCAGCACAAAACAACAACAGCAGTATTATAGTTGAATTAAAGTACCAGTAATATGCATGCATTTGTACATGGCAGATGAACTCTTAACTATGTTTTTCAAAATATTGCACATGAATTTATGCTGGTTCCCAATTATTCCTGTATTCTAAATTATATGCTGTCTACTGAATTCCCACAGAGCTAGAACATTGCCCATGATTATTACATGAACAACAGCCCTTATCATACAGAATATTATAGTCACAGTATCCAAGGCAGTGTGGAAAAATGAGCAAAACTACTGCAACGGTACTTAGAAAACATCTTGTTTATTCTATGACTTAAATAGTATCTAACACATTTGCCAATTTCTACTTAATAACACAAAGGCATGGAGTCAAATGATTCTTCACAAAGAGGTACCCCCGCCCCCAAAAAGCACATTTTGACATTTGGATGTAATCAGTCTGTGGGTATTTTCCATACAGTATCTTACTTCAAACACCCACTAAGATTCCCACCACAACTCCCAAAGCATAGCAGACAATGCTGTGCTAGAACAAATTTAGAGTCCAGTGGCACCTTAAAGACAAAAAAAGGTTTTTTTAAGGTATGAGCTTTCGTGTGCAAGGCACTTTAAAAAAACAAAACAAAACCCTGCTGGTTATGCAAGAACTACAGTTTCTCACACTAACCTTGCCATCCAAAAATGTTGAGCACATTCCCTCTAGGACAACCCACACAGTGCAGGATGGAAGCCAGGGCTTGCTAAGAGATGCAATCCTGCCAAACTACAATGCAGCCCATCTACAGTGGGCAGGGCATATTTGACTGCAACAGAGCAGCACCAGCCCTAGCATTCCAAAGGTGTCTTTGGTGTCCACCCTCCATTTACGTGACTTTTCAGCATATTTGTTGCATTTAAAGACAAGTTCATGAACTTTGATGCACAATTTTCATGCATCCTTTTATATAAGATAATACATTTGCACAAAAGGATCCATAAATCTGCATTTATTTATATCATGTAGAACCACCGAAAGCACATTTCTCCCCCACTGAGTTTTCAGAAATTTTTGAATTTTAAAAGATTGAATGTACTAATGGATACACTATTAAATAGTGTTGCAGGAAGTGACAGCCTTAGAATATTAACCATTTAATTTGTTCTATTTGTTTCAGTTCATGTGAAACAAATAGAGCTTCTTGCCCTAGCTTGGATACTTGCTATCAAGAAGCATCCAAATGCTTTCTTAAACCTCACAGGCTTTCCCTGTCCTTTATGTGATCTTTCTCAAACCTGCTTTGTGGCAATATTTTGGGGGAGATCACAGCAAAGCTGGGGTGGCACCCATGCAGATGGGAAAATGTGCATATTCTAGGTCCCACCAACATGAGCAGCATTTTTCCTGTCCCAGTCCCCCAGGGAAGCCATTTTTCCACCACCAATGGAGGGCATTTGTGTTTTCTAATTAGCAGTTGAATGACTGTAACGTTATAACACTCTGCCTATCTGGTTCTCTGAATTCCAAGCTTTCATTTTTTTTAAAAAAAGTAAATTTCTACCCCCTTTGATTGTAGAGAGATAACTTTGCCCCCCCAGGCGGAATAACGAGACAGACAACAGTTTGGAAGTAAACAAGGGCCACTTTATTAACTATTTAACATAACATTGCGGCAAGGGACCAGCTAAGCGAGCACGGAACAGGCAAGGCAGGTGTCACTCCCCTGACCAACCTCCTTGCCCTTTTCTCGGGCAGGTCACCCAGCTCCGGTCTTGAGCCATCCGTCTGGCTCGCGACTGGCAGCCCAGCAAACTGGTCACCACCTAGGAGTGCCTACCCCTGAAGCCTTCCAACTTTCAGAGAGGAGCATACCCTGAGGTTCCCAGAGGAGGTGATCACCGTTCCCCACCCTGGACCTTAGAAATCCAAAGGCAGTTCCTGATGACCCCCTGTTCCCTAATGGGGAAAATGCCGTAAGGTGCTCACCGGTTCCGGTTTCTTGCCCGCACCAACCTGTCACAGCCAAGACCAAGCCTCTGCTTTTTTCTTTGCTCCCCACCAAAAGCCCAAGGTTGACCTAATCCCTTGCCGCAAGTCCAGCAAAATTAACCCATTGCCCTTGTTTGATAGGTGCACCCTGTCAGCCCTATACGGGTCCCGGAACTCCACCACCCTCCATGGCTTTCTTCATCTGGCAGGTGGCTTTACGCCTAGTGGGGGGTCTCCCCATTGCGCCATACCTTGCTCTTTCATCACAAGGTCAGCCTCCGCTTGACACACGAGGGCCATGCCCTTCATGGCGAGTCAGAATAGCCAACCAGAGTATCTGCACTCTGGGCCACCTTGCTCTTATCATTACAAGGTCGGCCTCCGCATGTAACACCAGGGCCTTGCTCTTCATGGCGAGGCAGAATAGCCGACCAGACTATCTGCACTCTAGGTCACCTTGCTCTTATCATCGCAAGGTCAGTCTCCAGTTGTAGCACCATGTCTTTGTTGTTCACGGTGAAGCAGAATAGCCGACCAGACTATCTGCACTCCAGGGCACCTTGCTCTTATCATCGCAAGGACAGCCTCAGCTTGTCACCCAAGGGCCTTGCCAGCCAGACTGTCCACACTCTGGGTCATCTCAGCTCGGCCTGTTGGGTGGCCAAAAAGACCAGGCTGTGGCCGCAGACGTCGACTCTTCATCTTGTCCCATGGCCAGCAGCACCTGAAAGCAAAATCTCATTAATAACTTTAAACTTTGCAATTCCATTTTCAAATGCTAGGCGAAAGCCTGCCATTAGCTCACTGATCCACAGCGCCACCCCCAAGCTGGAGTGCAGTGACCAGCAAAAGTCCTGATCTGAACAAGGTCCCACTGACACTACCACACGGCAAGGGAACCTATAGCTCAGGGCAGCTGCAGGGAAGCGGCACTGACTGAGGAGAGTAAGTTCCAAACTTTACCCAGGGAAAGGCACAACTTGCCCAAGGCCCTTGCCTTAGACCGCAAAGGGGGAGGGCCTGATCAGGGGAGTTCTATCCACATGCCTAAAGCGGCAACTGTCTTAATCACTTGACAAGCAGCAACACCCCAAGTTGCAAAATTGACCCTTATTTCACTGCCAGATAAATGGGTTGCCTCTGGTCTTCTGGAGCTACCTTTCCCCAATACCTTCATAGAATGCTTTAGTAATTCCACCACATTTACACAGCAATGTTTGCATTTGCTCAGTGATTGTGATCTGCAAGGCACTGCCCAATGTTCATAGGGCTTATGTGTGCACCGATCAAATGACATAACATTGGTATTCCTGTGCAGCAAAGGAAGCCTCCTCCCTTTAAAGGGATATTAATTATCCAGTGATGTTATTTCCCTCCATGTCATAAAAACTACAGCTGCACATTTCCGCTCATTAAGTCTCCATTAAACAGACAAGACTTTTTCAGCTGGATCTTCTAGCAACCCTACACCCTGAAAGATAGGAAACTGTGGCCTGGCTTTGTCTCTGGCTAAGTCCAAATCAGAAGAGAGCGTCTCTGATCTAGTCCCCGATCCCCTGGATTGCCAAACTGAGGAAACAGCACTAGATGAGATCTGGATCAATTGTCTTAGTGCCCTGGCATTCTTAAAGAACTTCCAATAATTGCAAACAGACCTGAACAGGAAGGCATCCATTGCTTTAAAAAGTCAAGGGACCAACCCAGTAAGGCTTTTTGAAATGCTTCTTGTTGTTCAGTCGCACAGTCGAGTCCAACTCTTCATGACCCCATGGACCAGATCACGCCAGGCCTTCCTGTCTTCCACCGTCCTCTGATGTTTGCTCAATTTTATGTTCGTTGCATCTATGACATTGTCTAACTATCTCATCCTTTGCCGTCCCTGTCTTCTTTGACCTTCAATCTTTCCCAGCATCAGGGTCTTCTCCAGTGAGTGCTCCCTTCTCATTTAGTAGCTAAAGTATTTGAGCTTCAGTTTCATTATCTGGCCTTCCAGGGAACAGTCAGGGTTGATTTCTTTTAGGATTGACTGATTTGATCTTCTTGCAGTCCAAGGGATCCTCAAGAGTCTTCTCCAGCAACATAGTTCAAAAGAATCTATTCTTTGGCGCTCGGCCTTCCTTATAGTCCAACTCTCGCAGCCATACATGACCACTGGCTTCTAATTATATGAAAATGCTTCTTTAATAACCACTAAGAACTAGCATAGCCAATCGGTGACCTCGGTTTAAAAATGTAATATTGCCAAATTTACAATGTGGTGTCACTGTAACCTGTATAATTTAATTTTGTTTGCATGCTTGGTATTTTATTTATTTGATCTAAAAATCTTACCCTGAAGAGTGCACAGTACCTCTCATTTCTTAATAGAAACAGGGTTCCTATCCTAAAGACCAGGACAAGCATACAGAAATGTGCATTGGCTCCTTCCTACCATCCAATGTATGCACATGCACGCAGGCTGCATGCACACTCTCCATAATGTGACGATAGCTCCAGTGGCACCCATTTACCTAAATGTAAGTAAGGCTGGGCTGCCAGGTCTAAAAGTAGTTTCATGCCTCCCAGGTGCATGGGCAGAACAGCTGTCTGGCCTCACAAGCCATGCTGATCCTCTGATGGGTCCTGCTTAACTTTTACCCCCCTGGAACCTCCCGGTAAGCCATCTGCCTCATTTACTATTGCCGTGGCTGCACTGCCGCATCCCAGCCGGCACATCCCACAGCCTATCGTAACCAATGCAACTTATCTAGTCCCTAGCAATTCACAAGACTTCCCTTTAAGACAAGGCCCTATTAAAACCTGTGAAGAATGCTCATGAGGTCCAAACCAATGACATGTAACAACGTGCCAGCTGCCAGATTCCCAGCTCACAGCACCAGATTGGAAGTCATACCATATCCCTGCTAAAACAGAAAACATAAGGTACCAATGACATATTGCAATGGATATTATGATTCCTAACACAGGACAAATACCAACCCAATTTGCCGACTCAGCGTGCATTCACACTGTCAAGGTCACATGTTGCTGATAAGGATTCCTTCCAGAAGGAAACCATTAGAGGTTCAGTTGGTTCCCATTCAGATTACACTTGATTTCACCCCCACACACTGAATGCCCAGCTGAGCTACCCAGTTTCAAGTAGCCATTCCCCCTTGGCTGTAATCCTTCACCTCAAATTCAGTGTCTATTCATAGTTTAGTTAGACACCATTAAAGGCTTCTATAGTATTCTACAGAAGAAAAAGAAGAGACTTCACTAAGAACGGCTTACAATCTCCTTCCCTTCCTCTCCCCACAAAGACCCCTTGAGGTAGATGTGGCTGAAAGAGCTCTGAGAGAACCGCTCCTGAGAAAACACCTCCAAGAGAATTGTGACTGACCCAAGGTCACCCAACCGGCTTCATGCGGAAGAACAGGGAATCACCTGGTTCCCCAGATTAGAGTCTGATGCTCCTAACTACTGCACTGGAAATACATCCCCTCGCATGAGGGCCAAATAGTATGCTCTTAAGATTGGTAATGTACCTTGTCTGAATAAAACCCTGTAAAATGTCAATTTGAACAGAAATCAGTAGGGAATCAATTTTTATTCTTATAAGGAATAGCCCTTTTGTTAGCACTGTATGCTTTCAAGCTTGCTAAAATGAGTATTGCCTACTCAAACTGGCAAATGCTCACCAGGTCCCTGGCAAGATCTTCCATGCCACCCACTACCAAATCCAGTAACTAGAGATGCTGGGGATTGAACCTGGGACCCTCTGGACACCAAGCAGAGGATCTCTCACTGAGACACATCCCCTGCCCCAAATTCCCCAAGTTCAGTTATTACAGAGATTAGTTCTCTAATAAATCCTACCTTCAAACTATGCCAGCAACCGTGGATGGAGGAAGGAAGGAAGGGATTGGATTTATACCCAGTCTCCCACTTAGAGCCAAAAACACCCTTCCCCTCCCCACAGCAGACACCCTGCGGGGCAGGCAGTGCCGAGAGAGCTCTCTCCAGAACCTTCCTTAAGAGAACAGCTTTGAGAGAACTTGACTGACCCAGGGTCACCTAACCAAAACTCATGGCCGCAGGAGGCCCAGAAGCCACCACCACAGTAATAGTTGAACTGAGTTGAACTCATGCAGCCTAAACTCATTTAGCCTAACTGCATGTATTGAAATTGTATGAATTGTATTTTATTTGTATTTGCTGGTTTAAAACTGTTTGTTGGTTTTAAATTGTTTGTAAACTGCCCTGAGCCACTTCGGTGGGAGAGCGGGGTAGAAATTTAATAAATAAATAAATAAAGTAGTGTCTGAGGTAGACCTTAAGCTGGAACTAGATGTTATTGGTAGATATATAGCTGTCTGCTGCTGAATAGCAATACCACCTCCTCTTGCAGATCACCTAGGGATTCTCAAGCAGGACACTATTTCATGGCAACCAATGAAATGGATCAGGGGCAGAGGAACACATGGAAAAAAACATAATCCCAGGGCACCAAATGAGTCCAGGTTAGTCAGAGCCCCCTAGAATCCACATATAAACAGTTAATTCATCCTGTAAGTAATAATTAGCTTTAACTTAATTGAAAAGAAAATAGGTTTGCATCCTAGACCTCCTTCTATTCATGGAAGAGCCATTTCTGGTTTTACAAAGTTGTTCCTTCCCACTACTAATAAGATGGCCACCAAAGGGAAGGGCCCAAAATGGCTGCCACCCCAGTTAGCCCTAAAATGGCAGTCGCTTCCACCCGCCATAAAATGGCCGCCACTCGCCCGGCCTTCAAATCGGAACACAGAATCCTCGTAGGCCAGCCCAATGTGGCTGCTGGTGATGGGGGGGGGGGGGTTATTTATTTATTTTATATTCATTTAATTATTTTAAGTAGGCCAGAAGATAGGGCTAAGAAAAAAACGGGGATGAGACAGCCTTAACATGCTGCCCCCTCCCTAGTGTCCCTACAGACTGTGGTAGAATGGGCCCAACTGCCGCCGCCGCACATGTCTTGCTGCCACCACAGAGATCTATGTCAGTGCCCTGCTTGCTTTGCTGCCCTGCAGCCGCCGATCCAACCGGCACCACAAGAACAAGCCGCTGCCACTTTTTACAGGCTCCAAAAAGCCTGCCCAGCTCTCCTCACGTGCCTCCACCGAGCACTGGGCACTCAGCATCCATGGCTCTGCCATCACCATTGGGCTCCTGCTGCCCTCGAAGACACTGCCGCTGCCAATGTTTCAGGCCAAAAGCCCCAATAGATAGCAGCTCGATCTTCATGCTCCGTTCACCCGAGCACATCAGAGCAACTGCCAAATTGCGGGAGCAGAGCCCAGCCATTTATTCAGGCCAGCTCCGCCCCCTGCCTGGGTCCTGACTCCAGGCGTCAGGCTCTGTTGCTGCCTGTCTTCCTCAGAGAGGCAAATCAGCCCCCAGCGACCAGCAGCATTGCCAGGTCACTGGGAGCTTTGTTCCCATTATTCCTGTACAATGAAAGGGGAAAGGGACTTTTGGGTAGGGGGATTAAAGCTGGGAATCCAGATAACCTAATAGATAGATTGCTGTTATATCACTATAATAATATTCAATTACTATTAAAAAAACAACAGGTTGTGTGGAGGAGAATGGCTGCTGTGGGTGATTGAATCAGGGGGGAAAAAGGAAACCTGCCAGGTGGAAGCCCTACTGCTGCTGCACTGTAGTGGCAGCCACAACAATGGGGAAACCAACCAAGCTGGTCCCTGTGTATAAAACACCAGCCTGTGAGAGTTGCCCCATGAGTCAGATGCAACTCCACAGCACGAGCTCCCCAAGTCCAGCAACCCAGGAAACCACTTGGCTCTCTTTCTGCTCCTGCAGGAGGATGAGTAGATGCAAATGAGGACAGTGCTTCTCTATGTTTGCTACTTATGCTGCAGTGGTCCAATAAGTGGAAGATCCAGAAGCCTTGCCATTCTTTGAATCTGATCAGCCTAACACACAACTTTTGTGCTCATCATCTGTAACTACCAGAAATATGATCAGAAATAAGCACATTTATAAATATGGACCATTTCAATTGGGTAGCACATTCTGGTAGACTTGGCTCTTCTCTTATGTGAACCAGAACTATCAGAACATGTCTGAAGTCTGTGCTGCAAGGAATTCAGGTGCTGAAATAGCATACCCAGATCCCCAAATCAAGGTGGTTGTGCTTGTAATGTATTCAATGAGCTGCCTATTGAATGCATTGTGTTGTGAAACATCAAATTGAATTGCCATGTTGAGCTTCGTCCTGGGCTAGGATCCAAATACATCCAATCAGGTTACTAGCCCAGGAACTAACATCCAATCACTTCACAGCAAGCTCCCTGAGCGGGAACGCTTGTGATTGGTCTTTATTGGGACAACCTCATTGGTTGGTACTTGTACAGTGGGCGTGGCTATATTAGCCGGGAACGTTTAAAAGCAGGACAACTGCAATGGAAAAGCTGAACCGTTCTGTTCTGGCTATCTGATGTTGATCCGTGTTGGAGTTGTGTTCGAGTTGAAGAATAAAGTTGTGTTCTTGCTGAATCACTCTCTGACTGCTTTGTTAAGCGAGCGACTTAACAGTGCCAATATATTTCCAGGTACATATTCACTAGATCAGCTAGCATGTAATGAGAAAATAATAGCAAATGTGTTGCCACGAAGTAAGTGGGAACAATGGGAAGTTACATAGCAGATCTGTGCCAGCTTCCTTCTCTCTTATCCAAGTATTGCATGTGCAGATTTAGCTTCATGCCACTGAGACCATTTGGATCTGAGCAGCCAGCAACAACACGAGGGACTTTCAAATACAGACGATCACACGAGGTGTCTTAGCCATTGATTTGGAATTTCCTATTCTTCTCTCTTAGTCTTATTTCTCTCCTGCCCCAGTTTTTAGCTGTCCCTATAATCAATGTGACCTCAGGCATGGAAGATTAGCCAGAAAAGGGGATTCACCTACCTAGATAGACCAGATTCTTGTAAGCTAATATCATGCGGCAGAGTGTTCTGACTGGCAATAAATAAAGAAATAACTGATACCAGAAATTAATCTCTCTTACTACATGCCATGTGCTGGCATTAAAAAAAAAAGTTGCTGTTCACTGGTGATGCAAGTTAATTACCACACTGTCACCAGACATTATGTGCTTCCTGTCAAGCTCTTATGACAGGTCTTGGTATCTTGAGTCCTCATTCCAGTTGGTAGTGAATGGCAATGCATGGCTGTGTGATACACCTGTCATGTCATCCTGTGATGAGTCTGTAATGAACTTGGGCTAGCGCTGATCCCCACGAATGATGCCCATAAAGTTACTTTATTCAAAGAACCTTTTGTTAGTGTTACACATTAGGTATTCTGGGGAGAGATGCCAGCAGACCTGAAATGAATATTCTCCATAGGAAGCTCACATTCCTGCATGCTAATCAGCCAGGAGTATGTACACAGCATATGCTACAGGGCAGGAGCAATGTATTGCTTTTGTGCTGTAGGCTTAGGTAAACTTTGCAAACCACACTGTAGAGCAGCCTTAAAATATATATATTTTAAATGGCGTATTAATATTTAATGGCAGCTTACAAGTGCATCTGGTGACTCCCATTGTTCTTCTTATCACTGCCAAATGTTTGGTGATGGTACAATCCCAGTTCCCTGAAATAGGACAGCCTAATTTGCATATAATACACATTGTTTACCATTTATGCAAATTGTGCAGTAGTTTGGGCCTTCTCTACAATTACACTGTGCTTGCTCCTGGCACCTACTGCAAAAGTGGAGAAAACAGCAGTGGGAGGATACCTGACCATTTAGTCCCTCATCACTTCTGTTTATATTATTATCTTCTGAACTGGAGAGAACTACAAAGCAGGGGGGGATGACAAGTGAGAACACACATTCCACTTATGAGGTGAGTTCATTGTTTGAGTGCACAAGTGTTACAAAATCCTGACACGTGAGTGTTTTCCAGATCTCAGATTCTTGGAATTTGTGTAATAAAAACCCTCTTTTAGCATGTAGCGTTTCACCTTGCTTAGAAGGAAATGGCATGGCTTTGTAGTCAGGAGGAATATTATTTAGTCTGAAGTCTCATGCACACCTACTTGGGAGTAAGACACACTGGTTTCAGAATTGTCTCACATAAGTTCTTGGGCGAGGTTCCATAACTTCAGAGCATCATCCTTTGACAGGAAGATATGACTGACTTTGGTGAGGACTTTTTGCAGAGCTCCTTTGTCATTCATAGTTGCCTGTCTCGTATATATTAAACAGGTGTACCTTTTCCCCACATGATGCTGGGAAAAGCTTCACTGCTACAATCTTATTTTTATTCTGCTTTTCATCTGAAGAATTCAGAATGTCATACAGGGTATTTATCCCTATTCTGTTCCCATAACCCTGTGTGGTAGATTAGGCTGAGATATGATTGTTCAAGTTAAATTCACAGGAATCCTGCCAGAAAAAGACATCTATGGCTTGCCATCACACATGCTAAATAATCTACTTCCATTCCACTTTCAATACACTTTCAAACTGAATTTTGCCGGTTCAGACAGTAAAATCCAGTTAGAAAGTGTACTGGAAGTGGATTGGAAGTGGATTATTTAGTGTGTGTGTGACTGCAGCTTATGAGGATCTTTTGGGAAGATTTCTGCAATAGATATAGAGAAAATGCAGAAAACCTAAAAACATGCTTCTATTTCTCGCTTTATGAAGCCTTGAGAGATGAGGAAGTTGCCCTTAAAAAGCAGAGATGCTCTAGTATTTACATCACTAGGGCTACCTACAGAAGAACCATCTCAAACTCATCTCCTTGTCTGGAATTCAGTAACAACATTAGATGAACAAGAGATAAAAAAGTCATTAGACTAACACAGATCAGTTTATGCAGTAAGAGATCTACTAGCAAGTTCCATGACCTTAGTAGGTCCAGAGGTAAGGTTGCCAACTTTTTTTAAATGACAGGGCTATTCATAGAATCATAGAATCATACAGTTGGAAGGTATCTCCAGGGTCATCTAGTCCAAACCCCTGCACAATGCAGGAAATTCACAAATACCTGCCCCCAACCCCAGTGACCACTGTTTCAGGCCCAGAAGATGACAAAAAACCTCCAAAATCTCCAGCCAAACTGGCCTGAAGAAAAATTGCTTCCTGACCCCAAAGTGGTGATCAGGATTTCCCTGGGTGTGTAAGAAAGAGCCACAAGAACTAAGTGCTAAGGCAACCCTTCCTGCCTTCCCTCTCATGATCTGCCTAAGTTCACAGAATCAGCATTGCTGACAGATGGCCATCTAGCCTCTGTTCGAAAACCTCCACAGAAGGAGAGCGCACCACCTCCTGAGGAAGCCTGTTCCACTGAAGAACCACTCTGTCAGGAAGTTCTTCCTAATGTTTAGCCGAAAGCTTGTTTGATTTAATTTCAACCTGTTGGTTCTGGTCCAGCCTCTGGGGCAACAGAAAACAACTCCGCACCATTGTCTATATGACAGCTCTTCAAGTACTTGAAGATGGTTATCAAATCACCTCTCAGTTGTCTCCTCTCCAGGCTAAACATACCCAGATCCTTCAACCTTTCCTCATAGGACTTGGTCTCCAGACCCCTCAGCATCTTTGTTGCCCTCCTCTGGACACGTTCCAGCTTGTCTATATCTTTCTTAAATTGTGGTGCCCCAACTTGAACACAATATTCTAGGTGAGGTCTAACCAATGCAGAGTAAAGCGATACCATCACTTCACGTTGATACAGACCAAAATCGCATTTGCCTTTTTAGCTACTGCATCACACTGCTGACTCATGTTCAATGTATGGTCTACTGAGACCCCCTAGATCCTTTTTGCACATATTACTGCCAAGACAAGTCTCTCCCAACCTATAATTATGCATTTGATTTTTCCTACCTAAATGCAGGACTTTACATTTATCCCCATTGAAATTCATTTTATTTGTTTTAGTCCAGCCTGTCAAGTTCATCCTGTATCCTGACTCTGTCTTCTACTGTATTTGTTACCCCTCCCAATTTAGTATCATCTGCAAATTTAATAAGCATTCCCACTATTCCTTCTCAAAATAATTTATAAAGATGTTGAGGAAAACAGGTCCCAGGACAGATCCTTGAGGCACTCCACCTGTCACTCCTCTCTAAGAGGATGAGGAACCATTAACAAGCACTCTTTGGGTGCAATCTGTCAACCAGTTACAGATCCATCTAACAGTCATAGGATCCAAAACACATTTTATCAACAAGAATATTATGTGGAATCTTATCAAAAGCCTTACTTAAATCAAGATAAACTATGTCTATAGCATTCCCCTGGTCCAGCAAGGTAGTAACTTTCTCAAAAAAGAAACAGAGAGAGAGATAAGGATATTGTAGATGGAGCATGAAAAGGATGTGTCAGGTTATGGTCAGCCAAGATATTAGACATAGACCTCAGCAAGGAAACACCCTTTTAAAAAGTCCTGCACTGAAATTTTCTGCTTCAGACAACTCTTTTTTTACCTGTTAAAAGAAAGATGCAGGCGCAATCTCAGTATGAGAGGGTCATCACATGGCTACCTATAGTGTTACTGGATCTTATGGAATGGACAAGCTAGCATCAAAGGAGGGAGTTAATAGCACATCAGCAAACCAGATAATAGGGACCAAGGTTAAAAGTACAGACATTCCAGAAATCCATCAGTTTTAATCAGTGGGGCACATCTAATGTTATGGCCTAGCCACACTTTTATTTCAGTTCAGTTCAGGCATCAGATGGGGTAGTTGTCTCCAGTGACAAGGAAAGGCTCTTCAAAATTAAAGTCACACAAACCGTACCACAATGGACCAATAACTCACCACAGCAAGGTGCTTGCAGGCAAAATACTTTCAAAAGACCTAGAAATGACTTAACAGCAATTCTGAGAGTTTACTTTTAAGGATGAGAAGATGCTGCAAAAATACATACATATGTAAGTGCCGTCAAGTCACAGTGGACCTATGGTCATCCCAGCAAGGGGTTTTCAAGGCAAATGAGAAGCAGAGGTCGTTTGCCATTGCCTTCCTCTGCAGAGTCTTCCTAGGTGGTCTGCCGTCCAAGTAATGACTTTCCTAGCTTTGAAGATCTGACAGTATTGGGCTATACCATTATGCCATCCCTCTCCACTGCAAAAATAGGAGAACATTATTCCAAAACATACAGTATCTCATCAACTGATCCTAACCATGTAGAAACAAGCATTGGTTTTGTATGTGCATGGGTCAATGACATGATAATAAAAACAATGGCTTCTGCTCCTTGACCATCATACTAGAAGGTGAAAGCTGTATCACTTAATGCACAACAATATTCATATATCACCGTGTTATAGGATAGTTTTACCGTGGTTTTAAATGTGTATTTTATTGTATGTCTTATTGTATTTTATATCCCGGCTTTGCCACCTGTGAACCGCCCTGAGCCTTTGGGAGGGCGGGATAGAAATCAAATAAATAAATAAATAAATAAATTGGACAGCTTGGCACCTGTGCATTTCCTCTAATATCTCTGTAAGGATAAGGGCTAGATTTACTTTGTTTATTTTTTTCTTTTACAAAATAATCCAGACCAGGTAATTTCTCCAAGCAGAAATTGGGTGATATGTATCTCTGGTTGTGACATACTATGACTACGCTCTCTCACACACACCTATATAAAATAGTGTTTGTTGCCTTTTAACTGGTTGTTTCTGGGCTTTTATGTATTGTTTCCTGCTTGGAGATTTAAAGACCAGGGCATCTAAAATTGGAAGCAAATAATGTTGTGTGTGTTTTTAAATTTTTAGTAGCTTAAAATTGCAAGCTTTCAAAACAAAGAAGACCCTTTACCAGGCAAAGAGTTTTAGAACATAAATGAAACAAAATAGGATTGTGTACGAATATCTGGCCCCCTTTTTAATTAAAGGAGGTGGTACCTCATTCATCTTATATTCAGTATCTCTGTCTTCAATGAGGTCTCATATTCTGTGGATTAACGAAGGCATCACTCAGAACTGTGCACACCTCTCCTAACTTTCACACGAACAGTTACCAGCTCCAATACAAGAAACCTTTGAGCTCAATTTCTGTGCTAAAATAACAGGAAAGAAAAACAGCAAACAATGAACTGAATTTCCATTTGGTTGCCAACAGGAATAGCTTGGGTCCCCTTTGACACAATGTTACCCTAAACCTGAGAATAACAAGTTACTGAAAGAAGAATTGACCATAAAACTATTCCCTTTTTAAAAGGGAGGAGACAGAACTGGACTTCTGAAGACCTAAAATGAAAATCCTCTTCAGGTAAAGGCTGGTGGAGTGAATTTCTGATTGCAGTCTCATCATTCTGCCGCCTGCAGTCTTTCCCTCCATTTCATTCAATAGTCTGTCATGCTTGTTACTGGGAAATGAATTCCCTTCACCGTGACATTTTATATACTTACTGAAATGGCATATAATGAACATTCTACCAAACTGTCTGTGTCTAACAAAATTAACTGTTTTTATTATGCTTAATTTTTTTAACAAGAGCCAAGCCTTGTAGGTACAGCCCCATAGGAGATATTTGCTGTTGTACAAATATGAATATTTCTTCTCACAAACCAACCTTATGCTTACATGACCTTATTTTCTCCCCCCCCAAGTCTTCTTAGAGCTTCATCTCCTGAAAAAAAAAATGCCTAAAAGTTCCTTTCCTAAGTGTGTTGCACCTTTCCATTTCGACATCATTGACACAAATGCAATGAAATTTTTTTTTAAGTCTTGGATCTGCCTAGATAACTTCTTAAAGCATTACATGACACTTTTACTATAGAGTTTGCTCCAATGCAGCTCTGTCTCCTCAAAATATGTACAACATTCATTTTTTAGACAATACTTACATCAGTTATTAGGCAGTATTCTTATATATAGTGGTTAAGTGTGTGGACTCTAATC
Organism: Gekko japonicus; assembly: GCF_001447785.1. Taxonomy (NCBI): domain Eukaryota; kingdom Metazoa; phylum Chordata; class Lepidosauria; order Squamata; family Gekkonidae; genus Gekko; species Gekko japonicus. The sequence goes on from NW_015163610.1 coordinate 1,297,236, forward strand.
TGGGAGAACCGGGGTTGATTCCCCACTCCTCCACTTGCACCTGCTGGATGACCTTGGGCAAGCCATAGTTCTGATAAGAGCTGTTCTTGAAAAAGAGCAGTTTCAGTCAAGAGCTCTCTCAGCCCCACCTACCTCACAGGGTGTCTGTTGTGGGGAGGGGAAGGGAAAGGAGTTTGTAAGCCACTCTGATACACCCTTGGGTAGTGAAGGGCAGGGTATAAATCCAATCTCTTCTTCTTCTTCTTCTTCTTCTTCTTCTTTCATTGCACGGGTAAGCCCTTGCATTAAGAGCTGACCCTAACAAAGCTGCAAAAAGCCCGATTGGTCATGGATGCTCCACAAGAATACCACACCAAACACACTGGCTGTAATAACCTCCAGTAACCACAAATTATTTTTCCTCATTGCAGAAACCTCACCCTGGATAGTTCTGAGGATTTGATTCTTCCCCTGTCATTCAGTCTTCCTTTTGTTTCCACAGATAGTTCTGTTTCCTTGCTATAAACAATAGCTGTTCTTTCCAGACAATTTGGCTATGTTGATTGCCCATATGACATCATGCATTTGAATCTTCGGTTTGGTGTTCTCTATGGGAACTGGCCCTTATCCCAGGAAATCTACTTGTCTCCACTTGGTACACAGAATTATTCTATACCATTCTTTAGAAAGGAATTTAACATGATCTAGTCTGAATTCTTCAAAGCAATACACTAGGGCTTTGGTCCCATTCTGGAACACAAAAATCACCTATGCAGGAAAAGGAACATAATTGAGATTTTATAAAATGATAATTAAGACTGCTCATTAAAAAAAAGGCTGAGATTACACTGAAATGCACTCAGACAACCTGCATTGTGTCCTTGGATGCTGGATGAAAACTGGTCACATAGGACAGTCATTGATTGACTCATTATAACGTTCTTATTCAAAGCTCTGTTGCATTGTTTGTATGCATTCTACTGTTTGAATGCATTTTTCTCTCATTTTTAATCTGGTTTTCTTATTGTATTGATTTAATTGTGTAATCTATGCCTTGAGTATCAGTGACAGAGGAAGACTATGTATGAAGTAAGTAAGTAAATATGCAATAAGGTCCTGAAATTGATCATTCTGTGCTAAAGTTGATAGTCTGGTAAGCTGCCTAGGGATGTGGTGAGCTCCCTCTCACTGGCAGTCCTTAAGCAGTGGCTGGACAAATACTTGCCAGGGATGCTCTAGGCTGATCCTGCATTCAGCAGGGGGTTGGACTAGGTGGCCTGTATGGCCCCTTCCAGCTCTGTGATTCTATGATTCTAAGGTTGTTAGATGCCACAGTGTAAAAGAAATGCTAAACAATAAAACCTCCTTTATCTGTAAATAAAAAGGTAAAGGTTTCCTTGCTCGAAAGCCAGTCAAGTCCAACTCTAGGGTTGCGATGCTCATCTCCGTTTCAAAGCCGAAGAGCCAGCGCTGTCTGAAGACATTTCCGTGGTCATGTGGCCGGCATGACTAAACACCAAGGGGCACGGAACGCTGTTACCTTCCCACCGAAGTGCTACCTATTCATCTACTTGCAATTTCTTGCTTTCGAACTGCTAGGTTGGCAGGAGCTGGAATGAGAGATGGGAGCTCACTCCATCATGCGGCACCCGGGTCTCGAACTGCTGAACTACTGACCTTCTACAGCCTGCAGTTCAGCGTCTTAGCCTCTTGAGCCACCGCAGCTCCTGTGGACACTAGTAAATTTGTACAAAATAAACTTCCAAGAAAGTAGGTTGATTAGCCCGCTTTTAATTCTGCAAATCGATATGCATCTATCAGTCAGCCAGGTGGGTTCTTCTAGATCAGTGTATGCTGAGTTTTCAGTTTCATCACCTTACCCTATGCAAGTTGACTGCAGGTAAATTAGTAAATTAGTGCAGCCTCTCTTAATGATATCAAATACTCTTTGGGAAGAGGCCACTCTACCAGTGGTCCTGTATGAATGCCAGTGTATGTCAGTGGTCATGTATGAATAATAATAATAAGTGCTGTATCCCCAGTGTTATGTCACATAACAGACAAACTAGTTGTTATGTATTGACTTGAATGTAAATACTGACATGCGAATCGTCTCATTGAAACTCTATGTTAAGCTTCAGCCTGGGCTAGGATCCTAATGTAACCAATAGGAGTCCTAGCCCAGAGAGTGTCTACCAATCACGCTGTAAAGCGGGACCGCTTGTGATTGGGCATTATATCTTCAACCTCATAGGTTGTTATTTGTACAGGGGGTGTGGCTACACTAGCCGGGAATGTTTAAATACAGAGCAGCCAGTGCTTGTCTTTTGGCTCGAGTGGTTCGAATGATGGTTCTGGCTGGCGATCGTAACTAAGCTGAAGAATAAACCGCAATTCTTGCTGAATCACTCTCCGACTCTTTGTTAAGCGCACGACTTAACACTAGTGCACTGAGATGGGAAAAGGGCCACAGGAACAAGGAACAACCAGTGGATTCTTATCCCACCTGTTTCTCCTGTTCAGCCTCCACTCACTTAGACAGCACCAGTACTAAGCATTGTTGTTTTAAATGGTGACCAATGTGTTCTGTATTTAAACACAATATAAACAACTGTTAGTGCAGCTGCCTTGGAGAATTTTCTCTCAGTAGCTGTCATGGTAGACAAGTCCCCTGGCACCCATAGTAAAATCCAGTGTTTCTACAGCATAGGGAGCGACTCATTATATTCAGGGCTCTGTGGAGCATGTTTCCATGGAAACAGGTTGGCATGTGGCTGTTGACAGCTTTGGATAGTATTATTCTGAATGCCTGGACATATAACAGGTACCCTTTCCAGGTAGGAAACAACAGTGGAAATATATAACAATTAGATAATGAGGCAAACTCTAATCTCTAGGAATTATTTATACAGTGTAGGCGAGGGCTACAGCTACATGTTACTCATTGATTTGAATGGTAGACTGACAGTGCATGCCTATGCAGAGTTACACCATTCTGAGGCCACTGAAGTCAACTTTGCACAGGATGGCACTGTTAGTACATTATTGTTACCCCTCTTGGGCATCAAACAATTATTTTTATTCATTTTATTTTAAATAATCTATATCCCGCCTTTATGCCCTCACAAGGGGCACCAAGGTGACTAAAAAACCAGCATGGTGTAGTGGTTAAGAGTGGTGGACTCTAATCTGGAGAACTGGGTTTGATTCCCCACTCCTCTGCACGAAGCCTGCTGGTTGACCTTGGGCCAGTCACAGTTCTCTTAACTTTCTCAGCCCCACCAACTTCACAAGGTGACTGTTGTGGGAACAGGAAGGGAAGGTGATTATTGTAATGTATTCAGATGCTGCCTGAATGCATTAGGAGGTATGTAAATCCTTCCATAGAGAAACCATGCAAAGCTTCAAGCTTCGGCAGGGATTCGCGCCGAAAAGTATTGTGGCCAATCAGATTTGAATGCTTGTAAGCGGGACCGCTTATGATTGGTCGTTCATGCACACAACCTGATAGGTTGGTTTAATGTACAGTAGGTGTGGCTACATTAGCCCGAAGTGTTTAAATACCGAACTAGCTGCAATGAAATGTGAAGTTGTCAGATGACAAATGTTCGGGCTATCAAGAGTTGTACCGTGTCAGAAGAAGTCGATTGAAGAGCTGAATAAACCTGAGTTTTCTGAAATCACTCTCTGACTACTTTGTTAAGTGCGGACTTAACAATTGGCGACGAAGGTGGGATCCAGGAGCGGGTAGGCAGCCCCGCTGGTCCCGAACCAACGACGGACAACCAAGAGCAGCAGCTCGCCGTGGCAGAGCAGCGACAGGCACCACCAGCACCGGTGGCAGCGATCGCAGCTATGGCCAATAGCCCGAAGTTCGAGGCATTCGAACCAGCGACCGAGGACTGGGACGCCTACCTGCTGAGGTTCGGGTTCCACCTTGAAGCGAACGACATCACCACGGAGGAGAAGAAGAGAGCCACCCTCCTGAGCTCTTGTGGCAAGAGCGTGTTCGATGTCGCCAGATCCCTGGTAGCACCAGTGGACATCGGAACAGTGCCGTTCAAAGAGCTGACTGAAAAGTTGAAGGCACACTTCTCACCGCAACCGTCGGAGATCGCAAGCCGGCACGCGTTCTTCAAAAGGAACCAAGCGCCCAACGAGACCGTGTCCGATTTTGTAGCGGCTCTACGTAAAGCGGCCAGACCTTGTAACTTCGCCGACGTAGAGGAGGCCCTGCGAGACCGGCTGGTGTGTGGCATGCGGGACGAGCGACTGCAGCAGCGCCTGTTCGCAAAGGCGAAATTGACCTGGGCCGACGCCTACAATGAAGCCATCGCAGCGGAGACAGCGGACAAATCGACCCGGGAGGTGCGTCAGCGTCTGGCTGCAACAGAGCTACGCGTCCACCACCAGGGGTCCGAGGGAGAGCGTGAGAGCGCGGCTGAAGACGTCTGCGCTGTGAAAGGGCCTACGAACCAGCGGACCCAAGTGAGGACTTCGCCCACTCCTCCTTGCACCGGCTGTGGCGGCAAGCACTCCAGAGAAAGCTGCTGGACCAAGGACGTCGACTGCAGAGCATGCGGAAGGCGGGGCCACATCGCTCGTGCTTGCAGAGCGCCAAAAGTTTCAACGCCCTCAAACAAGCCCAGGAAGCAACGTTCCCGAGCCGCACAACATGAAACCAGCTGCCAGGTCGTACGATCAAGCGCACCTTCGGTCCAACGAATCGGAGGCACAGGCAAGATCAACGTGACGGTCCATCTAGACGGCGTTCCGTGCGGCATGGAGGTCGACTCGGGATCGTCGGTGACCGTGATTTCGTCCAAGTCGTGGCAGCAGTTGTTCCCCACCAGGAGTCGTCGCCGGCTGAAGCCAGCAGACACACAAGTGTCCGACTTCCAGGGCAAGCGTATACCTCTGGCAGGGAGGGATACGTTTGAAGTTGAGTTTAAGGGGAAGCGGGCGACCCTTTCATTGTTGGTGGCTGAGGGGAACAGAGTGAATTTGCTGGGGCTTGACTGGTTTGAACCGTTGGGAATTGCTATTTCTGGCATTAATAGTGTAACGAAGAATAAATGGGCTGTACTGTATAAGGAATTTACTGATGTGTTTGGGGGTGGCCTGGGAAAATATACGGGACCCCCAGTAGCGTTTGAACTTGATCCTGCCGTGAGGCCGGTTCGCCTCAAGTATAGGAAGGTTCCTATTCCCCTTAAGCCCAGAATTGAAGCAGAGCTGGACAAGCTCATCGAGCAGGGCGTGTTAGAGCCAGTTCCCTTCAGTAGGTGGGAGACCCCCATTGTGACCCCTGTTAAGCCGGACGGGTCAGTACGCATCTGTGCTGACTACAAATGCACCATAAAGCGGGCATTGCAACAGCACTCGTACCCAGTACCGGTAATTAGCCATGTCTGGGCATCGTTGGGGGGGGGAAAAGTCTTTGCGAAGTTCGACTTGGCCCAGGCTGACCAGCAGCTTCCCGTGACCAAGGAAGCTGCTGAAGCACAGACCATTGTGACACACAGGGGGGCGTCCAAATTGGAGCCTGTTTACTTTGAACGCCCCCCTGTGTGTCACAATGGTCTGTGCTTCAGCAGCTTCCTTGGTCACGGGGAGCTGCTGGTAAGCCTGGGCCAAGTCGAACTTCGCAAAGACCTTTCCCCCCCCCAACGATGCCAAGACATGGCTAATTACCGGTACTGGGTACGAGTGCTGCTGCAATGCCCGATTTATGGTGCATTTGTAGTCAGCACAGATGCGTACTGACCCGTCCGGCTTAACAGGGGTCACAATGGGGGTCTCCCACCGACTGAAGGGAACTGGCTCTAACACGCCCTGCTCGATGAGCTTGTCCAGCTCTGCTTCAATTCTGGGCTTAAGAGGAATAGGAACCTTCCTATACTTGAGGCGAACTGGCCTCACGGCAGGAGCAAGTTCAAACGCTACTGGGGGTCCCGTATATTTTCCCAGGCCACCCCCAAACACATCAGTAAATTCTTTATACAGTACAGCCCATTTATTCTTCGTTACACTATTAATGCCAGAAATAGCAATTCCCAACGGTTCAAACCAGTCAAGCCCCAGCAAATTCACTCTGTCCCCCTCAGCCACCAACAATGAAAGGGTCGCCCGCTTCCCCTTAAACTCAACTTCAAACGTATCCCTCCCTGCCAGAGGTATACGCTTGCCCTGGAAGTCGGACACGTGTGTGTCTGCTGGCTTCAGCCGGCGACGACTCCTGGTGGGGAACAACTGCTGCCATGACTTGGACGAAATTACGGTCACCGACGATCCCGAGTCGACCTCCACACCGCACGGAACGCCGTCTAGATGGACCGTCACGTTGATCTTGCCGGTGCCTCCGATTCGTTGGACCGAAGGTGCGCTTGATCGTACGACCTGGCAGCTGGTTTCATGTTGTGCGGCTCGGGAACGTTGCTTCCTGGGCTTGTTTGAGGGCGTTGAAACTTTTGGCGCTCTGCAAGCACGAGCGATGTGGCCCCGCCTTCCGCATGCTCTGCAGTCGACGTCCTTGGTCCAGCAGCTTTCTCTGGAGTGCTTGCCGCCACAGCCGGTGCAAGGAGGAGTGGGCGAAGTCCTCACTTGGGTCCGCTGGTTCGCAGGCCCTTTCACAGCGCAGACGTCTTCAGCCGCGCCCTCACGCTCTCCTTCGGACCCCTGGTGGTGAACGCGTAGCTCTGTTGCAGCCAGACGCTGACGCACCTCACGGGTCGATTTGTCCGCTGTCTCCGCTGCGATGGCTTCATTGTAGGCGTCGGCCCAGGTCAATTTCGCCTTTGCGAACAGGCGCTGCTGCAGACGCTCGTCCCGCATGCCACACACCAGCCTGTCTCGCAGGGCCTCCTCTACGTCGGCGAAGTTACACGGTCTGGCCGCTTTACGTAGAGCCGCTACAAAATCGGACACCGTCTCGTTGGGCGCTTGGTTCCTCTTGAAGAACGCGTGCCGGCTAGCGATCTCCGACGGTTGCGGGGAGAAGTGTGCCTTCAACTTCTCCGTCAGCTCTTTGAACGGCACTGTTCCGATGTCCGCTGGTGCCACCAGAGACCTGGCGACATCGAACACGCTCTTGCCACAAGAGCTCAGGAGGGTGGCTCGCTTCTTCTCCTCCGTGGTGATGTCGTTCGCTTCGAGGTGGAACCCGAACCTCAGCAGGTAGGCGTCCCAGTCCTCGGTCGCTGGTTCGAATGCCTCGAACTTCGGGCTATTGGCCATAGCTGCGATCGCTGCCACCGGTGCTGGTGGTGCCTGTCGCTGCTCTGCCACGGCGAGCTGCTGCTCTTGGTTGTCCGTCGTTGGGTCGGGACCAGCGGGGCTGCCTACCCGCTCCTGGATCCCATCCTCGTCGCCAATTGTTAAGTCCGTGCTTAACAAAGTAGTCAGAGAGTGATTTCTCCGACTCTTTAAAATCTATAAACTGTCTAAACAAATGTAAACAAATGTACTTTACTGCTAAACACTATTTTAATGACTTGTGCCCTTGTGCGAAATACTAAAGATTAAAAGAGAAAAGAAGTTGGGTAATAAAACACAGTTCTTACTTAATCGCTGTCCTATACACACACACCCCTCATAGTATGTGAACAAACTACAATGGAGTGGTAAGAATTGGTTAAAGGTAAAGGTTCCTGTAATGTATTCAGATGCTGCCCTGAATGCATTAGGAGGTATGCAAATCCTCCCATAGAGAAGCCATGCAAAGCTTCAAGCTTCGGCAGGGATTCGCGCCGAAAAGTATTGTGGCCAATCAGATTTGAATGTTTGTAAGCGGGACCGCTTATGATTGGTCGTTCATGCACACAACCTGATAGGTTGGTTTAATGTACAGTAGGTGTGGCTACATTAGCCCGAAGTGTTTAAATACCGAACTAGCTGCAATGAAATGTGAAGTTGTCAGATGACAAATGTTCGGGCTATCAAGAGTTGTACCGTGTCAGAAGAAGTCGATTGAAGAGCTGAATAAACCTGAGTTTTCTGAAATCACTCTCTGACTACTTTGTTAAGTGCGGACTTAACAATTATAAGCCACTTTGAGACTCTTTAGGGTAGGAAAAATGTGGGGTATAAAAACCAACTCTTCTTCTTCTAAAATTAAAACATGCATAATAAAATCACGTTATGCTACTATGAGTATTACTACAACTTCAGTCTCTCTTTCAACATTTGATGTAAGTGATTCCATTGTAAATGATCCAGCACTCTGATCTAAGAAGGCCTTTGCTATCTATTCATGTTACAGTGAGCGACGCAGCTTGCCTGGACATTGGGGGGAGGGGTGCTATATAAGTGTCTACAGGTTTTCTCTCCTTGAATGGAATACCTCTCTTTGTCTTAACTTGGGAGCTGCCCTCTGACCCTTACTCTCTCTCTCTTTGTCCTCTCACTTATGTGACATGGAGACACATGCCTCTGCAAGGCTGTCCTGTACTGCCAAATACATGATGTTGGACAAGCTGGACATTTGTGATAGGGAAAGTACTCTTTATATTAGGCTTGTTTCTCTTCATTTGACTGCAACTTGAATGGGAACTGGATCTACTTGAAAAAATGTAAATTTACCTTCTTTACAATATATATATTTTGGGAGATATATTTACTGCACTCAGTATGACACTTCTATGACTAGGCAAATTCTGCTATATTAACCAAATCCATTCTTAACATCCCAAATTATATTGTGCTTTGAGTATCTCCCTTCTTAAACACAATGAAGCACACTTTCACATGCCATAACTAAATGGAAATATGTCTAAAAGGACTGACCATATGTGCCTAAAAGGACACATTCACCAAGTTCAGTGTAAAAACTGATTTGCTACAGTTTCCTACTGTGAAGGGGGGGAAAGATGATGATGAAAAAACACCCCAATCAGGTAGATCTTTGTTTTGGAATAAGAGTACTTTATTTGGGAGGATGTGTATGGAAGCTTGTCTCATTTTCTAGCCAATGTGAACTTGCTAATCCTACAGCTGATACATCTGTTGAGTTTTTCATATTTGTGTAGTTGTGGGTATTACATATTTCTCTAAATGAGGGCTATTCAATATAAAGTGATTTGGAATTTTGAATAGCTACAATTTTTGAACAATCAATTTTTCCACGCTTTCTACATATTTCTTCTTGACATTTATTTTTCTAGTAAAAAATTATCTGTGCTTAAAAAAAAATCTAGCATAAGATGGTTTTGTTCCTGCACATCCTAAGTCCTTTTGAATAGCAGAAAAGATTATCATCATTTTACCCAATTTTATCACAAATACCATCTGTGTACATGTTAGCTGCCCAGGCTCATTGTCATTTTATCCTAAGAAGCTTTTCTTTTGCATTGGCCTTACCCACTTTTAACCAACTTTTTCTCTTTTTTTAACCAACGTTTCATAGTAAAAATGTCTTAGACAGGGGATTGGTTGCATACTTTCCTCAGACCTAGAGCTTAGCTCTCAACATAGTTCTGGTCCAGACCCTTGCTCCTGTCTTTCATCTATCTCTGCTGCTAGGTTTCCAATATCTGCTTATTCTTTCATTCTCTTCAGGATTTTTTAATAGTCCGAGCTTCCATAAAAATGTTCAACTTTGTCTTACAAAGTTAAAGCATAAAATACTGAAAATTCAAGGTATCAATCAAACAGACTAAAACAACACTAAATATAAAACACAGATAAAAGCAGTAATAAGTAGCAAATTAAAAGTATTCAAAATAACAGACATAACCCTGTAATTAACAAACTGTATCAGATGTAATAGCGAATTTGGCAAACAACCTGTAGTTGTTACCTATTGCCTGAGGAGGGTATGTCATAAATAGGATGCCACCATGGGAAAGGCCCTGGCATTGATTGCCACTGCGCTCACTTAAAAGGAGGGGGGTACAATGAACATGAAATTACACAAACTCTGGAGGATGGCGGAAGACAGGAGCCTTTTAAATAGCCCTAGAATGACTGAGTGTGATGATGCTCATCCATATCAGTGCAACCATAGATAATCACAATGATAAAAATAGAAGGGAGAAGGACACCGCTACTAAAAAAACCTGACTTTCACCCAAGCGGCTTCAGACAAAGGGCTCTACGACAACAAAAATGATGTTTTTTTTTTAACAGCCCTGCTTTTCCAAGGTAGTCAGATGGCTGTTACAGTTGTAAGCCATCAGTACAAATCTCCGGCTGTGATAGAGATCAGAAGAAGAGGCAGTGCCCACTCCCCATGAATTACAGACTCAGTGATTGAACCCTCTCTGAAGAAGATTAAAAAATATTCATGGTTTAGGAGATGAATTCCTTTTTGCTCATCTTATTATTCAGCTCAGCTCCAGTTAAACCAATTTAAGCTCCACAACATAAGAGTTATTTAAAAAAATTGGGAAAAGAACTATGCCTGTCAACTTTTCATTACACTACTGCTCAGCTTTCACCTTGTGAAAAAAAGGAGACTTCAAAATTTAACTGTGTTAAAGGGTAAACCAGACATGGAAGACGAGAGAGTTAAAAGACAATGGCTGGGATCTCATCCACTACACTTCATCTTGTTATTTATTATTTACTCTCAAGTCTATAATATAAAAAATGAGGATAATATTTTCTCTTGGAGGGGTGATCCCTTCAGACATTCAGGGCTAATGAGTTCCTGTTGAGTATCTTATATATATAAAGGCCTTACAATGGTTCTCCCATTGGTTATGCTGTGCATTCCACTGGCCCATCAACCGCCACTCAAGAGCCATTGGCTGGGTGCTGGGTGTGCTCCTCTCCCCCACCCACTACCAGCCTGGCCACTTCCCTGGCAAAATAAACTGACAAAACAGCTGTCTCTCCTGACAAAGATGCTTCTCCTGCTTGGCTTCTGTGGGGCTAACCTTTCCCTCAGTGGCTGTTGCTAGGCAACCAAGCTTGGTTCTGTCAGTAAAAAGGCAAAGGCAGGAGGTCCTTTCGAGGCCTACTTTGGCCTTTGTGGGGAGCTCATTGGGGCTAGTCCTGACTAGGGTTGCCAGCTCCAGGTTTAGAAATTCCTGGAGATTTTGTGGTGGAGTCTATGGTAGCCAGAGTTTCGGGAGGGGGGAGGCCTCAGCTGAATAGAATGCAATAGAGTCCAAAACAGTTATTTTCTCCTGGGGAACCATTACTGCCAATCTCCAGGTGAGGCCTGGAGATCACTCAGAATTAAAATTGCTCTCCAGATGGCAGAGATCAGTTCCCTTGGAGAAAACGGCTGTTTTGCAGAGTGGACTCTGTGTCATTATACCCTGCTGAGGTTGCTCCTCCTCCTGTTGGATCCCCACTGTGGAGAAATACGGTACTTTTCCAGGTAGAGGCTGTAGGTGTGGGGGGAGAGGGAAAGCTGAAGTCAGAGGGGCCAATAAAGGTAGGCTGATAATTGGCTAGGAAGGAGATAGGGTTGCCAATTCCAGGTTGCGAAATTCATGGAAATTTGAGGGGTGGAGCCTGGAGAGGGTGGGGTTAGAGGAGTGGTGGGACCTCAGACAGGTATAATGCCATAAACTTGACCCTCCAAATCTGCCATTTCTTCCTGGGGAACCATTGTTGCCAATCTCCAGGTCAAGACTGGAGATTACAGCTGCTGTTCAGCTGGTAGACATCAGTTCCCCTGGAGAAAATGGTGGACTTTGTGTCATTATACCCTGCTGAGGTTGCCACAGCAAATTGATGCTGAGTGCTCAGAGTGGGGCACCCACCCAGAGCCTTTCTAGAGCTCTTTGTATTTATTTCTACACCAGGTCTTATTCTTAGTAACAAATAAGTATGATGACTCCCGAACAGAATGTTTCCATGCAAGAGAAACAAATAAGGACATTTTCAGCTGTCTCCCCCACACATTATACTTGTACCCTTTTCAAATTAGCACCAAATAAAAGGGCCATAACTCTATGCCCCAAAAAAGGTTTCTTTAGGAATCTGCCTCCCTTACCTGTAGCACCTGATGAAGTGGCTCCAACTCACATGCTTCCCATGAGTTGGGCAAGTTTTTTCTGATCCTACTACACTGGTTGCCAGAGCAGGCTGAGTCTCCCCACCCTTCCTGGAGGGACTATAAAGTCTCAGCTGGCAGCCTACAGTCGTGCTGTGAGCATTTTGCAGCCCTTGTTGTGGAACTTTGCATGGGCCCTGCAGGGCGGGCCAATGTCTGATCACAACTATGCCCCCCTGCTTTTGCTCCATCTATGAAGCAGGAAATCTTATTCCATTGGTTAGGGTATTAATGGGCATGGTTTGTTTGTTTTTTAACTTATGCTTCAGTTGCATTGCTATTATAGTATTCCATGGGTACTATTAATGATAGCTACCTGGGATGGTATTTTCCATTAATCCTATGGCATTTTTTGCCAGTGGTGATTTGTAAACATTGCTGAACATACTAAGTTTTGATAACTTGTTATATTATTAAGTCCTCTAGTTTATATTAGGTGGGAAGTTTGTCTTTTGCTGGGTCTTCTACCTGTTTAGATTACCATCTATTATATGCACTGATCAACTCAGCATCCTAGTGACACTGGGGGCTGGGAGGAATGGCAGTAGGAGGAGAGTTTTCCACAGAAGAGCTCAGAGATATAGGCATGATAGGAGCTCTTCTAATATCTGACTTATCCCTAGGAATGAAGGTGAACAGGCCCTTGGACTCACTTCCTCTTTGTCATTGATGCTATGTAATGCCGGATCGGTTAAACATAAGACCAACACTCTGCGTGATATTATCTGACATAGTGGTTTCAATCTGGCTGGCCTGCCTGAGACCTAGTTGGGGGCTGATGAAGTGATTCCCAGGTGACTTGGTCCTTCATCAGTCACGAACAGGAAGATGGTAGGGTGGAGCCACAATTCTCATCCATGATGTTTTCATCTTTCAGAGGATCTCTGCCCTGGAAATCCTTGACATTGACTGTGTGGGCCTGGTGTGGGTTGCTGGGGAAGGGTGGGCTATCTTGTTGGTTTACTGTCCACCCACCTCACCAGCATATATCGAGGTTAGCAGAAGCAGTCTCTGAATGGGCATTGCAGTACCCTTGACTGGTGGTTCTGGGTGATTTCAACATTCACATAGACACTGCTTTGTCAAGTGCCACCTCAAGCTTTATGTCTTTCATGGCAACACTGGGACTCTCCCAGGTTTTTTCAGCCCCCTGGCCACACACTGGATTTGATTTTCTGTGCAGGTGTTGATCTGGATACTGCAGTTAAAATTGAGCTGGTGCCATGGTCAGATAATTTCCTCCTGAAGGTCAATCTGATATTTGTGACTTCTCTCTGCAAGGGTGATAAGCAGATTTCTGCTTGCCTGTGGAGGTGTATAGATCCATTAGGATTCCAGAATGCTCTGTGGAATTTCCCAGGACCTGTCAGCATTTCTCTCAATGAGCTTACCAAGACCTGGAATAGGACTCTTTGGGAGGTCATTGACCAAATTGCTCCCCGAAACCCTCTGTGCCCTTGTGCTTCTTGTACCCCCGGTATATTGAGGAGCTTAGAGGATTAAAGAGGATGCTAAAAAGATATGCCTAGTATCTTTCATGCTACTGATCCTTGTAATAGATACCACAGTAAAAGGCTGCAATCCTGATGGAAAATAGCAGCATACTTGCCATACTTAAGCATCTTGGCTGTGTTTTTCAAAATAGGGAGGGACAAGGGAAATGGTCTGGAGGTCCATGTGGCTGTTGGAAGCCCTGGAACTGCTGCCTGATGAAGCAATGAATCCAATGAGAGATCAGCAGACAAATTTACTATCAACCTTAGTTTTCACAAGCTCGTCATAAAGAAACCGTCAAATGTAATTGCTAGTATGCAGCCTGTTCTCTGTCGAACAGGCTATGCTGTGAACACAGGAAACTAAAGCAAGAAATCCCTGTTTTAGGCGCCCTGAGATGTAACACAACATGAAGTCCTCAGGGAATATCAATTTTCCCCTGAGGGTTATATGGACTGAGCTCTAATACAAATGTGCAGCATCCATAATTAATAATGCAAAAGAGCCTCCATTCTCCATTACTAGGAATTCTGCCTGTGCAAGGCAGGCAAGTTGTTTCGATTCTCTAATAAGACAGGGTCCACCAAATGTTTCTTTTATGCCTTGTTTCATTTGAACAGAAAATCAGCTACTGGGTGGTAGTAGAGAATGCTCATTACAAGAAAACATGCATTTGTGAGCACAAAAAAAATATAGCTTGCTTGTGGGAAATTACCCTGTCTGCAAGAGGATAAGCTGGCCCAGCACCCCACAGAATGATGAAGGAAAATAAAGATTGAGAACAAAGAGATTTTGAGCAAATCAGATCAGTACATCACTGGCAAAACAATTCCAAGCAAGCACTTGTGGCAGCCAGCCTGTTCTTCCATAATTGTTTCAGCAAAAAGCCAGAACAGCCACACTAGCTCCTTAAAACAGCTATAAAAGGTTTTCAGATGCTTGATAATGAAATCTATGTCCTGATGGACTCTTTTCTCTTTCTTGCACACTCAGAATGGTAGTTTGCTATTGTTGGATTGCTCATGAGTGCTGCACTACTGGCTCTCATGTTTCTAAAGAACTAAAAATGAAAATAAAGCATTTGTGTTTGTGGTGGAAAAACTACACAACTGGGATGCAAGCCTACAGCACTTATTCATACAAGCTAACTTTGTTCACTTGGGCATTTCTACTATCGCCGTCCAGTAGCCCAGACAACGTTAAGGCTGATCAGCTTTGCTGGGACTTCCCAGAGGTATGAAGATCTGAGGTCCAGAACAGGAGCAATGCGGCAAACACATTTCTGGAATTCTCTTCGTTGAAAAGGTCTGCACAAACAAAAGAATGGAAAGCTCTTCTGAGAAGTCATTTATATATTAATTGGAAAGATCTATGCACTACCTTTTGATCAAGTTGCCTCCAGAAAACTTTCTAACAGAGTAAAACAACACAAGAATAAACTACAATGTCAGTGAGACAACAGCAAAACAGCAAAACATAATAAGGAACACAATTATAGTCCATTAAAAAGCTTGAGCAAGCAAAACAGTGTTGGTGCCTAAAATAAAGTAAGATAGTTAGTAGACAAATCGAGTGTGGGGAGGGTGTTCCATGGCTAGAATGCCACAGCAGATAAGGCTCTGTCTTTCTTAGCTAGCTACTCATCTAACTTGCAGGGGTAGAGGCACCCACAGCAGGGTCTTGGCTCACAATATTGATACATAGGCAGCTTGGTACAGGAGAAGGTATTCCTTCAGATACCAGGGTTATCACCCAGGGACATTTAGGTGATAAAAGGTGGAACCCAGAACTTTTAACTGTGCCTGTGAACAACCCAGTAATGATATACTTTTCAAAACTTGACTCAGTGCTGCTTTCTCTGCACTCAAGCATCAAGTGAAATATGTTCAGCGTGGTAGATCCCAATTAATGATTAGACCACTGTATTCTGATCTAGCTGACATTTTTAATGCTTTTTAGATGCATCCCAATGTATAACACATTGCAATAATCTGACCTGGATGTTATAAAGACATATATGATCTCTGAGCCATAAATGATACTTGGTCATCCACAAGCATGGCTGGATCCAAAGTACCCCAAACTACAAACAAAACAATTCATGCAGCAGTAAACATGAGGCAAGCTATGAACCAGGTCTCATTTCTTGGCAGAAAATCTAGTCAGATAGACAGACAGACAGACAGACAGACAGTTAGTTTAATCACCACTCTTGCTTTCCTGAAACCAGTCAGTAAGAAGTTGCAGAGCTGAGATGACTATTCGCCTAGTTTAATCTTGGAAGGTCAAAGATATAGTCAGATTGGCTATTCTGAAATATTAAAAAGGTATCATGGGAGGCCATACAACAGCCTGCTGCCATTTCAACTATATTTCCTCATTGCTGTACCAGTGTTGTTGTCATGACCTGGCAGGTCAGGAATGAAGACAGAATTTATCTTGACTGGATTAGATGATTGATTTCTAATTCTCCATATCAGGTCATTGTGATACTGATATCTCAAAATGAATGTATCTGAAAGATACCCTCATACATACTTAACACTTGATATCTGATTCAGGGTCCACTGCAACCTGTCCAAAGTCTGTTATTTATTTTTTGGCTTTCTTTATCAGCATCTGTAAATCAAAGTCAAAGGTAGCGAATGCCAAGAGTGCTAGTGATATCTCACAACATATGACTAATAGAACAAAAGGTCAATATTAAACAGCTGACCTGGATCAAGTCTCTCTTGTAACTTGCTGCCTCATTGAGTTGCTTTCTCTTATCCAACTCTAGTCTGAAGATATACTTCTTCTCCGTTGGCCACAGTCATTAACTTCCCTCCCTGTGTATAAATTTCAAGAAGCATCAGAGGGCAGTTCGCATGAAAAATGCTCAGGATGAAAGATGAATTTAGTTCTGTAACAGAGTCCATTGCCTTAACTCCTCTACACTTTTTGCCCCAATTACTTTCCTATCCCTCACTCATCTCAGATCACAGTAACCATTATCTGTTTCCTAAATTTGCTTGGTTAAAATCAAAGAAGAGTATAATCCCTCTGAAACAAGTCATAGGTGTTCAACTTGCAGGCAAGACAGAATCCCCATTTTATGTTTACTAGCTGTAGAATCAATCTTAATTCATTAACATTTATTAGGATGAATAGAAATTACATGAACAAATGAAGCTGCCTCATACTGAGTGAGACCATTGGTCTTTCAAAGTTAACATTTCATGCTCTGATTGGCAGTGCCTCTCCAGGTCTCAGGCTGAGGTCTTTTAATATCACCTTCTGCCAGCTCTTTTTCACTGAAGCAATTGAGAATTGAAGCTACCATTCAGGTGCTCTCCTACTGATCCACAGCCCCGCCCAAATGGATGCATGCATGTTGGTAGGGATCTTGTTGTGTGCCTGTCAATCCAGTCCATGTGTACCAACCACATCTTTTCAGATGATAAGTTCCAACTGTTACATTGTAGAAATGTGCAGATGGATGGTAACCAATCGAAACTTGATCTGAATATGACCATACCATAACTGGTAGCTGCAGTCTTGGGTCATTTCCTACTGGAGCGCACGGGAGCAGCGCTCTGGCAGGAAGAAGCCAAGGGGCGGGGTGCCCTGGGTGCCCCCCGCCTTTCCTGGCCTGCCCGCCCAGGCCCGTGCAGGCCACCTTTCTCCTGTGCCCAACACAGCCCAGCGACCAGGTCTGCTGCCACCAGGTAGCCCAAGAGCAGCCGGAGGAAGCCCCCCATCCTCCTCCTCCCCACCACGAGAGGCTTCGGCTGCCATTTTGAGGGGGGGTTTCACTGTGGGTGCTGCTTCATTTCCTTCTGCGTCGTTTGGCCCAAGAGACTCGTTGGCTCTGTTACCCTTCGCCAGAGGGGATGGGAGGGTGGCTCCAGTCACTCTCTTGCCTCCTGCCCTTTGCGAGAGGAGCCTGGTAGCACAGTGACCACCTGGGCACCACCTCGTCTCTTCTTCCTCCTCCTCCCGTCACTGCCCCCCCCCACCATTTGCCCACCCCTGGTGGCTCCGGGGCGCTGAGCTTAGGCTATGGGGACCAGGCTGCTGGGGCTGAGCAGTGGCAGAGCAGGCAGCCCGGTCATCGTGAACAACGCAGCGGGGATGGGGGAGCTTGGCGGCTTTTTGATGGCCTTCTCTTGACATGGCTCCTGCCTGTGCTGCTAGCAGCGCCACCACTGCTGCCTCCGCTGCTCCACCTGCACCCACCTGCACCCGCCTCCACGTTGCCCCAGGGTCCTCCAGGGTCCGGGTTGCTCTCTCTCGCCACCTGAGCAGAAAGGACGGGGAGGGAAGCTGTGGCTTTTTGTGGGAAAAGGCTTAAAGGGAGGGGGGGTGTCCATGTGTGAAAACAACTCCGCCGTAGCCAGACAACCACTCCTGGGGGGGGAGTTTCAGCGTATTTCTTTTTTTAATCCAAAGGGCTTGCACCCTTTAAAAAAAATCCCCCCCCCCCAATTGAGTTGGGCACATTTGCAAAAAAACAACCCAAAAAACCTTTGCAAACTTGTCAACTTTTCCCCCAACCGAAATTTATTGGTGTGTTTTTTGCTTTTTGTTTGTTTGTTTAATTGGGGCAGTGGGGGAACCCAACTTTTTTCTTCACCATGAAGGCAAGATTCCGGGCTGCAGACTGAGGGCCCCCACTGTGCTGAGCACAGGCCCGCCTCTTCCACGGATTGACCAAGGCAGAGAACAACCCCCTCCCCAGAAGCCACTCGCCTCAGCCATGCCCAGCCCCAGTTAGAACCGCGCTCCTTGGGAGGCTGGGGCCGAATGGCAGGAGGAGGAGGAGGATTTTTGCCCCTTTTCTGTGGAAACGCTAGAGAGAAGGCAGGCTGTTGGGGGATGTAGGTCTCTCTCCTTTGCTAGGGGAGTGCTAGATCCAGAGATCACCTTGTGTTCAGAGCCTTAGGCCAGAGACTGCCCCTTGGCACCCCTCCCCTTTCTTATCAATCAATGGCCTGCCCGCTCCCTTTGGAGAGGAGCTTGCCAAGTTCTCTGGCAGGGAAACTCTCTGTCTGGACAACGCTCCCCCCCCCCGGGGGTGGAGACTGTGGAAGACAACTGCACAGGGGAGGTGAGCCCCCACCCTCCGGTCCCTGCTAGTTCCCCCCCAAAATGGGATTCTGGCTGCTGGATGACTGTTCCCTTCCTTTTTTAGACTAAAGCAGCCCTGGAATGCTTGGTGAGTATTTTATCAAGCAGAGATAATCTTCGGGAGATAGTCTCCTGCCAGCTAAGCTATGTGACAGGGCCAGGAGAAGGTGACCCTTTTCACTAAGGAGAAGCAGGACAGGTATGTGGGCACATGCTTCTATAGAGGCAGCAGTTCTGGAGAGAGGAGCACATAAGAATGTGTGTATTGTCAATGAAGGGGTTGAGAAGCACAGAGAGAATGGCTTGCCTAAGGCAACCTAGTGAATGCACGGCCTCAGTAAGACATGAAGCCGGTTCAGAGCTCACATTCCCAACAATGTCAGGTCGGGCCTTATAGAAATAAGGCCAAACAAAATAAAGTTTTCCATCAACACAGACTGCCAGAGAACATATCCAGCTCATTCTGCCTTTTAGGGTTTGACGTTTGTCTTGGATAAACAGTTTTTAAAAGTTGCTTTATCTCCTATTGCAGTCGACTGGCAACCCAGAGGATACATTTACATTATTCTGGTGACATCAGGGGTGTGGTATATGCAAATCAGTTATGCTAATGAGTTATGCTAATGAGTTCCTGCACCTCTGTTTCTACAAAATGACCGCTGGCTAAAGTCATTCATGAGCTGAGCCTTAGATCTTCTTGCCTTGGTGCAGTCAGCCTGGAGAGTCTGCTAAATGGTGTCATGGATGCACAGTTTTGGTTTTATTTGCTTTTGCTTTGCAAGCTACTTTTTCATCTGTCCAGTAGGGGAATGATGGGACGGAATGATGATTCCAACAAGGCTATGAAAAAACATGCACACACAAAATAACCTTTATGATAACATAGACTTACTGGAACACCAAATGTCAATTTATTTGCTCGCTGTTTATATATACAATTGGCTGCAGAGCAGTTACAGATTGTGTGAGTATCAAAACATATTTTTGTGAGCACCCCATGCATTAACCAGGGTGGGTGTTGATCTAGGCCCTCAAGAGATCCTGGTGCAGATCTTTAGTCACGAGGGCAGTTTGGGCTAGTGGCAGTCTGTTAGCCTAACCTACCTAACATGATTGCTATGAGGATAAAATGGAGGAGGAAAGAACAATGGAGGACAGGAGAGGCTGAGCTCCTGGGAAGAAGGGTGGGATAAAGAGGTACGAAATAGTCAAGGTCTGGGATGACAGTGCATGAACGCAGGGATGCACAAGTCCTCCTGTGGGATGTTTTTAGCATAATCACAGCATCCTGCCCACTTGTGCATCTGACCACCAACACTGCTTCTCACAAAGTCACCCTGCATGATCTCGCTCCTGTAATCCTTCCACCCGGGAAACAAAAGAAAAGATCCCCTTTGCTCTTGGCTTTTTTGCAGAGCTTCCCATGCAAACAGAAAATGTGGTCTGCTCTGTATTAAAAAGCATTAAACCAACCATCAAGATAAAATCGTTCCCAAGAATATTTATTTAAAATATATTGAGATAAGTATTTTGGGAATAGGCATTTCCTCCCTGTAAAAGAGTGACGCTAATGTTCTCCAATGATTTCATTGATGATAAAGCATTTTCCAAAGCTTTAAGCCAAACCATTGCTTCGTTTCTAAATTCAAGGGCAGAGCTAGCCTCGCAGAATAGCAAAAAATTAGATGAAGCTAACAGACATTTTTCAGACCAAAAGAAGTAATTTCATCCACAAATTGCTGGAAAAGCCATATAAACATCTGCAATACATATCTGCCCATTACTTTTTAGAATCTAAATAGAAGTAGAGCATAAGTGGTAATTGTGTTAGCTCTGGAGATAATGTAAGGAATAATGCCTTTTCATCTGAATGTAATGAGGTTGCAATTCCACTGAGGTATTCAAGGGACACTGAGAGTGTTAAGCTACAGTCAGTACATCCAGGAATTATAAACTGCATTTATGAACATTTAGGGAGAAAATGGTGGCATGCTTATTGTTAATTTAAAAGCATATTTCCCCCAGTTTGCCATTTGTTCTTTCTGACCCCACTATAATTGTGCTACTTTCCTTGGGTTTTGGTCCCATCCCTAAGGTTAGAAGTCACAGTATTATCATTATCATTCTCTTTAATTAGGAGTCATCAGCAATTTTAGGAATCAGTGAAAGAGAATATTTTGTAGACTTAAAATATTTCAGCTGTATGTCAAATCAAATGCAAATGCCAAATAGAACTCACTGAAATGTAATAATTGTATAAATTTGAATGGTTTGAATCCCTGCTTTGCCATGGATGCTTGCTGGACAACCTTAGTTCAGAACACACTCTCAGTTTAATCTATCTCACAGGGTTGTTGTAAAGATAAAATGGGTGGGGGAGTAGAATGATGTAAACTGCTTTGGGTCCCCATTTGGGTCCCCTGTATTATAGAAATACAGGAATTAAATTCTGAAAACAAGTACATTTTAATCAATTGCAAAGTGCCCTTGTAACTACAGAAAGGAGGAGCATGGCTCAGTGTTAGAGCTTTTCATGAAGAAGGCCTTTCCCTAACATCTCCAGTTAAAGGATCACATGTAACTGATACTGGGAAGGACCCGAAGAACCACCACCAGTCAGAGCAGACACTACTGAGCTGATGAGACCAGTGGTCAAAGGCAGTTCCATATGTTCAAGTGAGGGGAAGGACGTTCCGGCCATGGTGAATCATCTGAAGACCAAGACAGATCAAAAGATAGTACCTCCACCTTCCAAGCAAGAGAACAGAGTCCTTGTCGTATAGCTCTGCCTGCTCTGTATGTTTGTGTGTATGTGTGAGAGTGTGTACATGCACACAAATGTTGGTGTAGGGAGGAAATTATTAAGAAATATTTATGAAAATTTCATTTCTTCTATTTGTTGTCTTTAGAAAAACTGGGGCTCCTGTTTTGTTATTAATATGTTAAAGGTGGGGAGTATGTTTTTAAGGGGTACATCCCCCCTTTAAAATACTAGTATCCAAGCAGGGGAACTGATTTCAAATAGCAAAACCAAGTGGAAGATAATTAACTACCACCCCTTTCCCTGCACAGCCCAGAGACAAACTGAGGTCACACAATTTACACAAGCTTGCAATTTGCATTTTATAGATGGAACAAAATGTGTGATTTTCCTTTGGACTGTGGGCCCTAAAAAGGGCACATCTGTACATCCCTAGCTACTACATATTTCATCTCCAATCATTGACCTCTCCAGTATTCAGGAGGCATAGAAAAAAAAACACAGATCTAAGGTGCAAAGTAATTTTTAATTTCAGAAGGATTTGTACAAGGTTCTATTAAAAATCACATCACACTGTGTATAAATATTTCCTGTTTTTAAAATGAAAGGGATTTATTTCACATTTAGGAAATCTATTCTAGAATTTTGCTCCACTATTAGTTGACACCTTCCTTCTTGTATCCAATTTACAGTTATGAGAGAATAGTCTTAATTCATTTGTTCTTCCCATGGTTTTCTTTAATTAGTTGGTTGGTTTCCCAAGATCCAAATAATACAGAGCAACAAACTAACATCTGTGCTGTACAGTTAAAGTAGGACCACAGACCTGCTGATCTGTTGTACTGAAGGACAGAGGAAACCAGGTCTGTTTCATATATATAAATGAATGAATTTACAGAATTTTCTTTCCTATTGCTAAGAAAACCGGCTGTGATGGACTCCGGGCTTGGGATCAGCCTGCAAGAAAAGACACCTGGAGTCACATGACTAGCAGTGGTGATGTAATTCTGATGCAGAACTTGGAGGGGGGTGTTTCTAATGATTAAAAAAACCTCTTGACAGTTGGAGTTTGGCTGCTGAGACAGTCAGAGTTTTTTTGGTCAGTAGGTACTGTGCCAGGGGACTGACAAGTCATGTTGGACCTCGCTGAGTCTGAGGAGCAAATGAGATTTTTGTACAGATTCCAATATTAAGGGAATCTGAGAAAAGCCAAACATGGTTCTATAGCATAGTGAAAACTAAAGAGTCTTTAAAAAGGGAAATAAGCTCCTGGTGATTGAACAAGAGATTCACATCCCTCTCACATAGGATTTATACCCTGCTGGAGAGAGAGTCGGGTTTAGTGGATTTAGTGTGTGCCAGGGGGGTTTATTGGACTAGTGGGTGTCCAAAAAGAACAGGGCTTTCAACTAGGAGCCACCCTCACCACTGCCACCAACATCTGTGGTTATGGGCCGGCCCCAACCCTGAGATCGAGCCATACCATTGTGTGATGCCAGAAGATCACATAGTTGGAAATTGTCTGCTGTTACATCATATAGCACGCCATCTCAATTGATGATGGAATGAGTACTATTACTAGCACTTTATGATTATCTGATTGTTTTAAATGTTTTATGTGGATTTTATGGTACTCTGTACCGACTAATGTAAGCCACCCTGAGCCTGTTTGCGGGGAGGGAGGGATACAAATAGAATAAATAAATAAATAAATAAATTTACAGGAGATGCTTACAGACTTAAAACAAGACTTAAAAGTAGAGATAAGAAACAGCATCACTCCTATTATGAATAAGTTGGATGAAGTTAATAAAAAGTTATTGGATGCACAGGTGAAGGTGGAAACAGTGGTTACTGGTATGCAAAAGTACTTTAAAGAAATAGCTGAATTGAAAACTTTGAAGGATGGGTGAAAAGTAAGCTAATGTTGTTATAAATAAAATCATGGGAAACCAAAATAAATTTTTGTGGAATTTTGTGGAATTTTCCTGAACTTTGATTTAAACAAGGACCTTACTGCCACTTTAAACAAGTGGCTAGAGGGAATTATACAGCTTCTGTGGACTGCAGTAAACACTGTTTAAACCCTCCCCGAATGGGTTCACCAGCACTGATACCAGATATAGTGGCAGAACATAAGAATACAAAGATTAAGTGGCACTTTTTGGAAATTGCTAGGAAGAATAGAGGTCTGAAGCTTGAAGACATTTTGGTTCAGCTGTATCCAGATATTCCTTTTGAAATATTAAATGTCAGGAAAAATATGCGCCAAATTGCACAAAAGCTTGCAGAGAGGAACTATAGGTACCATTGGCTTCCGCTTGGCCATATATCGGTCACACACCGAGGATGCATATACACAGATCATGATTTAACATCTGGTGAGGAGCTCCTGAAGGCGTTGGAATCAGACTTGGGCTAAGAAACTAAGAACTGGTAAATGGAAGAAGAGGAAGGTACCATAAGACTGTAAAGAACTACATTGGAGGAGATCATAGTCACAGAGCTTTTTCTCTTTCCCTTTATCTTTTCCCCAAGAAAAGTAGCATGGAATATAAAGAGCAGAGGAGCACATGAGGAGGGCTAATAGACCCCCCGCCACCTCCCCAATGGGCAAGATCCACATTCTGAGTCTTCTTCAGAACTGTTATGGAGTCCCGGTGTGAGGGAACACTGATTAGAAGAGCTCCAGTTAAAGAAGAAGAACACAATGATACTAAAAGATACTACGACAGCAGAGTAATGAAATGGTGTAATATATTTTTTCTATTTTCTTTCATTTTATCTTATAATATAAATTTGGAAACGAAATATGTACAGAATATATAATTATAAGCATAAGGAGATCTAATAAAATGTTACTCAAATAGTTATAAGGAAAATAATGGGAAATAGGGTTTATAAATAAAGCATACGTACTGGAGTAATTTTGAGAGGAAGAAATATTTATTTAGGCACGCCAAGCTCTATCAGACTCAATAATGATTATTATATACAAACTAGGCACAAGGCCCATTGCGGAAAGAGAGGCAATGAGCCCTAGAGAGAGGCTGCCGGAGGGCCCCCCCACGCACTGGCAAAGGAGAGCGCGGTGGCTGCCTGGTGGCCAGGCTCTTGCCTCCCCCCACCACGCACTGAAGGTGGTGGGGCAAGCCAGCTGGCCTTGTCCCCCCTCTGTTGGCGCACTGGAGGAGGCGGCTCCCGAAGGCAGCAGGCCTCACCCGTCCTCAGTGCCACGCGCCAGTGGCGGCAGCGGTGGCGGGCCAAGCCGGGCAGGCTGGCTCCTTCCCCACCCACCCACCCACCCACTCGCCCGCTTGAGGGCCGAGCATGCCAAGGCGGCCAGCCTTGCCCCTCTCCCCACCGGCTGGCCGAGCAAGCGAGTAAGCAGTGCACATAGTGGTGGAGTGGCGGTGAGCGAGGGATGGCCGCTCACCAACCATTCCAGCCACGTACGCACCAAGCCGGCTAGCCTCATCCCTCCCCCCACCCCCCAGCCAATGGCACGCCAGTTGTCCCAAGTGGCAGCCGGCAGGCCAATGGCTGAGGGAGCGCATTTCCTCTCGCCACCCCATAGGCCGGTGGCCACCCCAAATCCCTTTTATAATAAGGAGAGATGAGGTAGAAGCAGAATAGAGTTGGCAACTTGTAGTAGACCATTAGTAAAGAATGTTACATTTATTCCTTGTTGTTGTAAAAAAGCTTGTAACTAATTTGTAAGATTTGAAATTAATTAAAAAATTAATTAAAAAATGAAAATAAGACTGCTCCAACTTGTGAAAGATTACAGTAACTTGTTTCCCACCATAGAGAACAATGGAGGGGATGGGGCAACCTGTTTGGGGGCCCGTAGAATTGGACCCCCTGGTTCAATGTTCCTGAAACATGGCGGGTACCCTGCAATTTTGGAGCCTCTCCCTCAACCCCCCCCCAGCCCCCAGAATATACCCTATGTTTTCGCCATTGACTTCAATGGCCCATAGGATATAATGAGGCCAAACCCTGAGCTTGCTTTTTCTCATTTGGAGTCTGGCCTCCGCACTCCTTTAACGAGGCAGCCCTGAAGCTTGGGGCTGCGGGAGTTTCTTTGCACGCAGTTTGTGCGGCTGGCTGAGTGCCTCTTCTGCTTGCCCACCTCTCGCCTCTGCACCTCATCTTCTGCCAGGCATGGAGGAGCCCAGCTCTCCCAGGCTTCTTGCCTCCTGCTGCCTTGGCCCTCTGGTGCACCGGTAAGTCCCCAAAGTTTGACTCTTCCTCTACAAGTCTCTGGCTTTGGAGGTATTTGCCTCCTTCCCTCCTGGCTGCTATGGCTGCATAATTGTGAGAGATTTCTTAACATAGTGTTCCTGCCAGGGAAGCTGGGGACCCTACCCATGAGTCTCCATTTCATCCTCACAACAACCCTGTGGGGTAGGTTAGGTAGAGAAGGGGAGATTTGGCCCGGGGTCACTCAGCCAGCAGAGTGAGAATACAAACCTGGGTCTCCCCACATCAATCTGCAACTCTGACCACTGTGCAATGCTGCCTCTACTGATCTGTAATGTTCCAGAGGTGTTGTAATGTAATACTCAGTTTCTCAAATGAGTGTATGCCTGTCTGTTGGTCCACTTAGGAGTCTTGATCCTGGTTGTGTGGTGGGCTAGTTGTGGCAAATGGTAGGTGTTGTGTCCGCTGACCGCCACCAGGGCCCAGCGAACACTCCAGAGCTTGACTCTGGAGTAACAATGGGGACTAGGTTCCTGGTTTCTCCACTGGGGAACCAATGGGACCGTGGCGGGAGATTTAAACACACCAACGGGACCTAGGGGTGTGTCCCCAGGTATGTATATAGTTGGCCGGCCAGCCATTTGTCTTTGTCTTTTGTTGTGTACTAGTAAACCATGCTGAGCGCTACATCAGTCTCCGTGGTTTCTTCATGTGTTTAACCCACTACACTTCAGTAGGGAAGCTCAGTATTTCTGTATATAGTTGTAGGGACTTTATTGCAATGTGGTATGGGCTGATATTATGTTCTTATTTCACTGTGTGTTTGTGTGGGGGGGCTTTCTAAGTTTCTAAGCAGTGTGCTAAGAAGGCAACTGTTCCTGGGGTTAGCCCAGCCCAGGGACATTGTTAGGGCAGTTACCAGGCCTCCCTAAATTTCTGGGGAGCCCATTCCTAAATCCCACATGGGTCCACCTCCATAGATAGTGTCCCTGGCCTGTGATGTCACTAGCTCCTCCCTATGATGTTATTGGGTCCCAGTTCTTTTAATGCCTTAGCAATGCCTCTGCCCCAGCCCCAGCCCCCCCCCCCAGAAATTGGAAAGTCTACGCCCTTGCCTGGGATCCAAGATCACTGCAGATGGTGGGAGTGCAGAGAACAGGATTTGGAAAGAAGATCTTGATTGGTGGCCTGGATAATATAGGAAGTGAATATAGATTTGCAGTACACATAGGGCAGGCTTGAAATCAGCCATTTGTTTGGTCTGGTCACCAAGAGTATGTTTGCTTTAAAGTAGCCAGACAGACTGGAAAGTTCACAAAAGGCAGTTCCTTTTTAAATTATTATTTCAGGCAATCAGTGCCTGAGATTGGTATATATGTGCGGTCAGGCTAGTATCTTTTGTGGGCATACTTGCAACACTGAGTTAGAGTAGTATTGTTTGTCAAATGAGGAATGGGTTTATCACATTTTTATGGCCCTACCAGGCTGCAACCCTCGCAGTTGCTTTAGAATGAAGGGCCCCCTTTATCTCCTCCGAAGGAGCAAGAGACTGGTTGGGCAGTTCCCGCCCATATGGGTACTTTTGGGGGTGAAGCCTTTGATTTAATTAATTTGTTCTACTTGCCCATCTTTTGGGCAGTCTTCACATTTCAATCAGCCCACCCACCCTCTCTTCTCTAGTGTGGGCTTTTGTTGGTTGCTAATTTTGAGGATGAATAGGATTTTTTTGTTCTCTCTCAGATTGGCCTGGGAAGGGGGTGTTTTTGCCTATCTCATACTGTATGCTGTGGTTGGGTAATTGGCTGAGGGTTGGTGCCATTAATTAGGTTTTCCCTTGGCCCGTTCACGGGGAGGGCAGGGTATAAATACAATGAAATAAATAAATAAAAATTGGCAGGAATCTGGCTGATTTGGTTAGGGTGGTGAGCA
This sequence comes from Gekko japonicus, assembly GCF_001447785.1. NCBI lineage: Eukaryota > Metazoa > Chordata > Lepidosauria > Squamata > Gekkonidae > Gekko > Gekko japonicus. The sequence continues at coordinate 1,324,721 of NW_015163610.1, forward strand.
CCAGCAGGCAGAGACTCCCTCTTGATGGGGGGTGAGCACATTTGGCAGGAATCATCTGTCAGCACAAGCCTCAGAGGGGAATGCAAACAGCCCATGATGCCCCTTGGATCAGGCCTCCCCTCAAGTTCTGCAGCTTGAGATGGTTGGATTCCTGTCAGGGGGTTACTTGCATGTCTTGCTGCCTGGCAATGGCCATGCTATCATTAGCTTGTGCCAGGGGCTCAGGGGCTCATAAATTTCTGGCCAGGGGAGGGACCAGGGTGTATGCCTTTCCCTTGGCTTATGTTTTAGTTGGCCCTTGCCAAGTTCATTCACTTAAAGTTAAATTTAATAAAGCTGCCCTTTATTTATACCAACACACCTGTGTCAGTCTCTCTATTCTGACTATGGGGGCAATATCCTGCCTTTTTTCCAATATGGAACTCAAGATGATGTGAAGTTGCTTTATCCTATGTCTTCCAAAGATACTGGGGACCACGCTGATCTAATGGAGTACTTACTATTCTAAGGTATTTGTCTTTGTGTTTATTCACATGTTGATCAAAAGGCATAGTCCAAGAGTAGACAAATAGTACACAAATGTTCCTCCTTTTGGAGAAAGAGGAAGAATGAACAATGAAGGAGGAAATAACTGCATCACGTGTGATGCCTATTAGTCAAGTTGCTTCAACAAATGCTCATGGATACCATGATGATGGATGAGTTGTTGGAATAGAAGCAGAAGACAGTGAAGTGTCCTTAGCTATTTTCTAACCACTTCTCTCACTCTGTAAAAAGGAATTCAAGAGCAGTAGCCTTGGGGGGTTTAGTAGACATATCTACCAGAACTTCAATTTCCATATTTAAATTAAACAAGATTTTTTTAAAAAAATACAAATGCAGCACTTCACACATAAGTCATAGGGGAAAATTGATATAATGACTGTGACAAGTTGTCACCTATTGGACAGAATGTGGTTTTAAAAAGCAGTCATCTTCTCCTTATTAGTATTCCTGTGTGGTCCAAGACCTGCAGTGTACAACTAAAAACCAGAACTTCAACCTAAGTTATTTGTTTTGTCAGGAAAAAAAAATCCTGCAACACAATTCCTCTACAGACCACTGAATGGTTTTCTACTTTTTACCCAAATATGGCATCAGACTGGAGAAAAAAAGAAGATTGTGCAAGCAGGGAAGACATGGTAAAAAAAATTAATATAATCCTATGCAGAGTTATACCCTACTACGACCATTGACATCAATGAATTTAGAAGGGTTTAACTCAGTTTAGGATTACACTGTAGAGCCCTGTTTTAGCAATGTTCAATGGGAAACATTACTAGAATACCCAGACAGAAATGTCAGTGATACAGACAATGAGAGGAGAGAAGCCTACTAAAAGTAAGTTTGGAAGGTGTCATTGATATTAGTGGAGATGGCCAAGTTTGACAGAGAAGAAGTCCTTACACTAGAAAAAGATAACAATGTTGACACACTTGACACTAGCAGATTTGGTAGACTAGAATGAATAAAATTTGATGGTGATTTCACCAGAAGTGATTTTCTGGCAATTTTAGCAGAGGTGAAATCAATGCAATGGGCATATATCACATGGTCAAAAGAATTCTTTTATTGAACAAAAGGAGGTAAATGCAGCTGTAACTGCAAAGTGAGGGCAGTCAAGAGTCATTATTTTTAGTTTTGGTGGATTAAGGCTTAGATGTCTTTGAAAAGTGTGATGGAATGAAACAAAGGGAAGAGACTGAATATAAAGGGGAAGGTTAGGAGATGAGAGATGCGTACATGGCAGCAAACGGGATCAAAGAAGTAAATTATGAAGCTGGATGCATACAGACCAGTTCGGAGTCTGGCATGGGATGTTAATAGGAAGAGAAGGAAAAGGACAGAAAGATATAAATCAGGAAAAAATCATATTGCATCTTGTCTATCTTCTTAAGTAAGTACATTTGACAGGAAGAGAGAAGGGTGGGGGAGGTAACTTACAAAGTGAGCCTCTTTGTGTGTGATTATTCAGATATGAACAAGAGATTGTTGGGGTTCTTGGTTAAATATTATTTCCCAGAAGAATCTCAGTGTAATAAGGAGCTCATCCTGAGAATTTAACCAGGCACCTATCTTGGGAAGCAGAACTGCCTTTCATGGTTCTGTGAAATTGCTGTGAAGTACTTTGAACAGGTCTATCACTATGGGCTTGGCTTAAATTGACACAGCTGGCAGGAGAGCAGGCCTGTGGAAAAAAGAATGCTAATTTTCCTCAATGAGTGGTAATTGTTAGAAGATGATGGCTTTTTTCAAATACTTATGAGTATGGAGAAGGTAACCCCTTCCAGCTGAGATGGCAAGGTGTGTGTGTGTGTGTGAAGAATCCTTTGTGTTTGGAATGGACAGAGTGAGAAATAGACAGAGACCGCTGTGGGCTGTCTGAAGCTGATTGCATGTGCAGGATTTCTTTCTCCAGGGATCAGATGTGGGCTAGTGGGTCTGCTGCCCTGTAAGAATGTTTCTTTGCCTCCTGTCTGGGCTCTGCCCATATATTTGCTTGCATATAAACTTACAAAGTTGTTACCTTCCCACCACAGTGGTACCTATTAATCTACTTGCCGTTTCTAGCTTTCAAACTGCTAGGTTGGCAGGAGCTGGGACCAGCATTTCGTGAGCCTCAGCGTCTAGTCATGCTGGCCACATGACCATGGAAACGTCTTTGGACAGTGCTGGCTCTTCGGCTTGGAAACAGAGATGAGCACCACACCCTAGAGTCGGATTCGACTGGCTTTCGAGCAAGGGAAACCTTTACCTTTTCACTTCCAAGCCCAACACTCTTGTTTAAAAGTGCACTGTCTTCTTGAACATAGCCATGTTTTTACAATCAGTGATAAAGCTACGTCAGGAAAACTTACTTACTAAACTTAGAAATACACCTCTCCAGTGATTTCTCATTCAAAAAACACCAAACCCAGTAGCAATGATCCAAGATCATGTCCTCACTTGGAGAAACTGGGCGCAAAGAACAGCATATATAGAATTCAAAACCAAAACCAAATACATAAATAGGGTTAAAAAGCCATTAAAAGCAGCAACTAATCTCTGAGAGCCAGTTTAGTGTAGTGGCAGAGGTCGATTCGGGGGGAATCGCGGGGGATGGCCATTCCCCTGGGTGAGATGCGGGGGGGGGGGGGGCACACGACGAAGCCCCGCCCCCTGCTTCTGGCTGCCCCGCTTCTGGCCCTCATTCAGCCAGGAGGAGGCAGGAGAAGAGGGAGAGTAAGTTGCTTCCTCCCTGCCTCTCCCCACCCCTGCCTGCCTGGGGCCAGGGAGGGCCTTGGCAGGGTTTCTTCGTACTCCCTCCAGCCTTGCAGGTCCACCGCCGGGCCCATGATGAAGCCACAAGGTCGGCGGTGACAGCTGGGACTGTTGGGGGCCAGGGGGCCTTCACGGGGCTTCCTCGAACTCCCGCCAGCCTTGCAGGTCCACCACTGGGCCCCTGATGGGGCTCGCCAGTGGAGCCGCAAGGCCGCTGGCGGCGGGGACCATTGGGGGTGGGGGGGATTGGCAGAGGCTTGTGTTAGTCTGTTGCTGGAAAATAGTCCAAGAGTTCAAATAGCACCTTTAAGACTAACAAATAGCACCTTTAAGACTAACCTTTAAGACTAAGACTAACTGAGTGGTGGGTGTGGCCTTATGACACACTTCTGGTGATGGCAGGGGGGGTGGCCTTATGACACACTTCCGGTGATGTCAGGGGTGTGTGGCCTTATGACACACTTCCGGTGATATCAGGGGGTGTGGCATATGCTAATGAGTTATGCTAATGAGTTCCCCTAGCTCTTTTTCTACGAAATGACCCCTGTGTAGTGGTTAAGTGCATGGACTCTAATCTGGGAGAACCAGGTTTGATTCCCCATTCCTCCACTTGCAGCTGCTGGATGACTGTGGGCAAACTATAGTTCTGTCAGAGCTGTTCTCTCAAGGACAGTTCTTGGGAGAGCTCTCTCAGCCCCACCTGCCTCACAGGGTGTCTGTTGTGGAAAGAGAAAAGAGACTGTAAGCTGCTCTGAGACTCTGATCTCTTCTTCTTCTTCTTCTCTCCTCCCACCTGCCTTTTCCTATAGCACAGAGCTTGATTAAACACTTCCCAGACTCAGCAAGCAACATTCATAGAGATATCTAAATGCAGGTGCTGCTGTGAATTAGACTTTGTGTGTTCCACAGAAGATAGAATTCTAAATGGCTTGTGTAGAATACACAAGCGCTAATTCACTCAGACCAGGGTTGCCAACCTCCAGGTGGGACCTAGAGATCTGAATTACAACTGATCTCCAAACTATAGAGATCAGTTGCCCTAGAGAACATGGCTGCTTTGAAGGGTAGAGTCTATGGCATTATATACTCTCTCCAAGCTCCGCAAAAGTAGGGGACAAAGCAGAATCAGATATTGTTGGAAGATTTGGGCTAGAAGTGTAAAATGAAGCAGAGAAAGACTCATAGAATTCTGTGAAGACAATAAGTTGTTCATTGAGAACATATGTTTCAGGCAACCAAACAAAAAATTATATATATGGACATCACTGGATGGCCAATATAGAAATCAAATAGATTACATAATCAGAAGTAGGAGACAGAGAAGCTCTATTCTTTCTGCTAAAACAAGACCAAGAGCCAGTTGTGGTACAGACCATAAATTGTTAATATTGAAAATTAGAATAAAACTGAAGAACACCTAAACAGTCATAGGGACAAAATACAAGCTAAGCAACATTCCTGAAGATTTTAAAGGCCATATAAAAAACAGATTTGCTTTACTAAGTTCAAGTGAATAGGAACTAGAAGAACTACAGGTTGAAACCAGAGATATTTTCTCAAGGATCAATGTGCAAAGACTATTTCTGTAGTCAAAAGAAATGAAAAGCCTTGATGGATGACTGATAAAACTCTTAAAATTGCTAAAGATGTTGAGAAGCCTAAGTAAACAGTGACATAAATAGAATCAGAAGTCAAAACGCAACATTCCAGAAACTTGCATGTAGAGACAAGTAGAACTATTATGATGACCAATGTAAATTTAAATATAAAGCATGGTTAGGCATGCTGAACAGAACAAAACAAAGAAAAACAGGAAGAACAGGAAGAATGCACTGAAGAACTGTACAAAAGAGATGAAAGGACGACAGATTTCTTCCAAGAAGAATCTTATGAAATAGAACCTACAGTTTTAAAAAGAGAAGTGAAAGCTGCACTGAGAGCAATTGGGAGAAACCAATTAACATTATTAGATGGGATATCAATAGAGCTATTCCAAGCTACATAAACAGAGTCCATCAAAATCTTAACAAGAATATGGCAACAAATATGGAAATCAAAACAATGGCCCACAGACTGGAAACACTCAATCTACATTCCAATTCCAAAAAAGGAGATGTCAAAGACTGCAGCAACTATCAGACCATCACATTAATTTCTCACATGAGTATAGTGATGCTCAAAGTCTTACAATGAAGACTGTTACCATATATGGAACTAGAAATGTCAGATGTTAAGTGGGTTTCAGAGAAGAAAGAGGCACTAGAGAACATATTGCAAATTTGTATTGATTACTGGATCATATGAAATAATTTCAGAAGAAAATCAGCTTGTGTTTCTTAGATTACAGCAAAGCTTTTGACTGTGTGGATCATGAAAAACTATGGCTGGTTTTAAAAGAAATGAGTGTGCCACAACATCTGATTTTTTTGATGAACAACCTGCATTCTGGGCTACTGTTAGGATAGAAATATGGAGAAACAGAATGGTTTCCAATTGGCAATTTGCCCATGGCCAGTAAATTCTCATTGGTGGGCACCAGGGGGCATGACATCACATCTGACGTCACCAAAAACACAAAATAAAATTAACCCCACACACACACACACAAAAGGAAATGAGCAGACAGCAAGCAGCCACAGGGACAAAAGAGCTGCTGTGCACCAGGAATGGAGCCCGGAAGGACAGCCTCTTTCTGCTCTACTGAACAAAAATTTAACTCAAAAGCCTTTCAAATCAACCCCCCATGCGTTGAACCATATAATCCTCTGCACAGAAATAAAAACGGACTTAAAGTATGCTTTTTAAAGGGGGGGCGGAACTGAAGGCAAAATGGGATGATAGTAAAGAACTTACAAGAAAATTACAGGTGATTTTCAGAATTCAGAGACTTTTCGCAAACTTTGTTAAAGATAAACAGCTTCAAAGATGTTGCTGAAGAAGACAGAGAAAGATAAGCAAATGAAACCTAAGCTTCCTTCAGGAAGTGCCAGCCCAGCAAGTGCGGTCACACGACCGGAAACAACCATAGACTTCTCTAAGATGCTAACAGAAGCATTGCAACCCCTGCTGGAGCAAATGAAAACACTCAATCAAAATTTCACTGCACAGCAACAGCAACTAGATGAGAAAAAAAAATAGAGCAAACAGCTGAGAATCTTAAAGAAGTGGATGCAAACACCCAAAAACTTAAAAAGCAAATGCAGGAGATGGAAAAGAAGAGACATTCTGATGAAGCCCAGCTGTTACAGCTACAAATAGAAAAGGCAAGCTACATACTGAGATTTCAGGGAGTTCCTGAGACTAGAGGGGAGAATCTAAAACAGATTTTGATCAATGTTTTCGGACCGGTTGCAGATTTTAAAGCGGATTTTCTTCAAGGTGAAATGGATGTGATCATATTCAGAATACATAAAGAAAAATAATCTGCCTGGCAAGGTGGTGGTATGATTCTCCAGAAGACAAGTGAGGGGTCAGATCTTAGCAACAAATGGAGCTACCCTTAAAATTGATGGCAAGGAGATAAGAGTTTTGAAAGACATTCCTTTTGAAATAAGGGAAAAAAGGAAAAATACAGACTTGGCTTTGTTTCTACAAAAGAATAACATATCCTACAAATGAATGGTAACTGAAGGCATACTCTTCAGATTTCAAGATAAGAGGGGAAAAATTGACTCTGTTATGAAAGTAAGAGAGTTTCTGCAGCAACAACTGGATCCAACAGGAGAAGAGGACGAGAAGAGCAACAAGGGGAGTGATGATGAAGCACTTACTGGAGAAGACTCGGATTTGGACCGTGGGGCCGCCGCCCCCAAACAAGGATATCGATTGAAGGAAAGAAGAGGCAAATGAGATGCTAATTTTCTCTGAAGTTTGACTTTTGATTGTTATTATTTACTGTTCTTGTGCATGGTTCTTTACTAAGTCAGAATACCTGGACCCGAATTACCTAAGCGATTTTACTGTTTAACGATCACCTACAATGTAACAAATTACTCTTTTGTTTTCAAAGCTATTTTATTGTAAGCATTATATGACCCCCACCTCTTGGTTTTTAGTGGTTTCTCTTTACTTTCTCCCATAGATTATAGTTTCCCTTGACCTATCTTCTTTTAGTTTTTTTTAAAAATTAAAAAAGGAAATAATTTAACACTATCTTTTGGTTACTGCTGTTTTTTAATGGGTTTTAATTTGTTTTTAATGCTGTTTATATATTATGTTGTGGACCACCCTGAGCCCGGTTTTCAGGGGAGGGCAGTTTTAAATCAAATTTAATAAATAAGTAAAAATAATAATAAATAAATAAATGAATGAATGAATAAAGGAAGCCACAACCCTCAGTTTGCAAAATCTGAGTGTGGCTGTTAATGATAGGACATTTTGGAGGACATTAATTCATAGAGCTGCCATAGGTCAGAAGCAACTTGACAGTGCTTAACACACACAAGTTCCTAGGGATGGGCATGAACTGGCTGACGAACTAAAGTTTGTCATGAATTTTGCCTTCCAAAGTTTGTGAACTGAAGAACTGCAACATACTATCACAATTTTTGGCACAATTCGTGGTGGCTCATGACGGCTTGTGAAGAGCAGAAAGTTTACCTCTACTTTCTGCTCTTCTTGAGAAACAGCCTTCCTGCTGCTCAATATTTTGGTTTAAATGGCTGAGAGCCATTTAAACCTGACTTTCAACTCCCTGTAGCTTTTTGCGGGAAGCAGAAAAAAGGGTTTAAATGGCCCTGCTTTCTGCTCCCCACAAAAAGCCATGGGTAGCAGAAAGGAGAATTGAAATGGCTCTCAGCCTTTTAAACCCTGCTTTTAGCTCCCCATGGCTTTTCGCAGGGAGCAGAAAGCAGGGCCATTTAAATGGCAATGCTTTCTGCTCCCCATGAAGAGCTGCAGAGAGCAGAAAGGAGGGTTTAAATGGAAGGAGTGAAGTCCCTTCCCGGGGGATCTTCACTCCTACCTTTCTATTGGTTGCAGTTTGCCACAGCCTGCAGAAAGGAAGGGGAGAAGTCGCAGACAGGAGGGGGCACCTCACCCCCATATTTAACCCTCTTGTTTTTCTCCCTCAGCTTCAAAGTGGTAGGGAGCAAATCTGGAGGGTTAAATGGCTGGGAGTCATTTAAACCTTCCTGACTGCTTTCCACTGCTTGGAGCCATTTAACCCCCTGATTTCAGCTCCCTGCCACTTTTCCAGGGAGCAGAAATGGGTTTAAATGGCTCATGAACCTATATGAATGGTTCAGTCTGAGAACTGGTATATCTGTTTTGTTTGTGGTTCAGCCATGAACAATGAATGGAACCGCAACAGTGCAGTTCATGCCCATCTCTACAAGCTCTGTCCCCCAAATTTCCAGAAATTTCTCATCCCAAAGTTGGCAACCCTGAATACTTGTATTCAGATATGACCATGAATAGAGTTTGCTCAAGCCAGGAACTAGAGGAGGAAGCATGTGGTAGGAGCAAGGGGCCAACATAAACATAGCAACAAATCATGTTTGTGCCTGATCATAGTTTAATTGCAGCTTGCTGTAATCTGATAATGCAGCCTCATTTTCCAACAAACTTAATATTAAGAAACTTTGAGGAAAATATTACTTGAAATTCCCTGCTTCCTGTTAGTGTCCTACTAATGAAATCACTCTGTGCTGCGTAATCCTCATTAATAGGGGTCATATTCTAGCAAAACCCAAGAAAAGTTGACTTAGAGAAACATTGACCATTGTCCTGGACTAGAACATCCAGGCATTTCTGAAGTAACTACATTATCACATAGTTAATGGCTATCTCTAAAGACAAGGTTGGAATAGGCTGATAGTGCTTTTAATTTGTACAGCACATTGCTAATTAACTAAAGGACAAAAAAAAGTATCTCAATTAACAAGATAAATGTTATGGAACTGACATTTGGGCCATTCTGATCCAAGAATTATTTTAAAACCTGCTTTGTGTAGAATTTATAATATTGTAGCAGAAGCTCTGCATTCAGTGCTCAGATTATGTCTGGCAGCAGCAAACTATTCTCTAAAATGTTGCTTTATTAAATGTCATTTCCTATAGGGTGACTGCCAAATTTTGCATCCCCACTATTTTGACTTGAAATTGACAATTATGTTTTTGTCATTCCTCTCCCACCGAACTAAATCATCTGAGCTCCATGCCATCATGTGATCCTTCCACCATTTTCCCTGGTAAATTTACATAACTTAAAATATTATTTTTTCATCAGTTGATTATAGATGTTATAGAAATGGCGGTGTTGTGAACCAAGGGAGACTGCACACGTGGTCAGGCTCACACAGGGCCATGCGGACAGGTTAAGCTTCGCATCTGAAGACAATAGAAGCAGAGGACCCAAGAGCTAGCCAATTGGCCAGCCCAGATCCTAAAAGGAACCAATGGTGGGAGTTGTTTGTAAATAAACCTATCACGGGTGTGGGTGTTGGGTGTGGTTAAAAACAGGAATATAAGTGGATCATGGGTCCCGCAAGTTATCTCAAGTTCTCCTATGCATGAATAAAGTATGAGCTGATATCACTATGCTATGCTTCAGTCTCAGTACTTTATAGGCACAAAATGTGTAAATATAGCATTAAACACCATTTTTTAAAAAAGGTAAATGCATTGGAAACAGCAGTGATAAAATGGGCAAGATGCAAAGCTCACAACAGGGCATCTTAATACATCCCTGATTTCATACTGGCACTTTTTCAGAAGGTTCTCCTTGCACATTCTTGCTCTGTTTGTGTATGTCATGTGTTGTATTCATGTGTTCTGTTTTCTCCCTGTGACCATTCAGTGAGGTTGTTTAAGCTAAGACAGAATCTCTTGCCCAAGGACAACCAGTGAGCTTGCAAGCTATGCAGGAATTGGATCCTATCTTAATAGGTACTGCTTCAGTGGGAAGGTAACAGCGTTCTGTGCACCTTGGCATCTAGTCATGCTGGCCACATGACCACAGAAACGTCTTCAGACAGCGCTGGCTCTTTGGCTTGGAAATTGAGATGAGCACTGCACCCTAGAGTTAGATTCGACTAGCTTTTGAGCAAGGGAAACCTTTACCTTTTCACTTCCAAGCCCACCACTCTAGTCACTAGAGCACACTGGCACCGCCTGTCAAGGACACCATTCAGCTTCCAGAAGCCTTTACTTATTGAAGATTTCCAAGCATCATTGGAAGGTATGTTTGGGGGTCTTTCAAAAGGCAACCAGGGATGAAAATATGGAACTCTGCTGATGTATTTTAATGCTTCTATGATTAAACAGATTCTCAGTATGGTTTGTTAAACAAAGACCACTGGATACTTTGCAGTGTTCCTAACAGCTTCTGTTGCAGAATAGTACCCAGTTATTGACAGGGGTTAACAAAAGTTGCCAAACTATAAGCACAATTGATGGAATCAACTAACCTTTTCCCATTTACATGGAAGGGCCAAATACATTGATTTAAATCTGAACTGAGCCACTGAGTGAACCACCATACATCATTACCCATTGAGACACGATGAAAAGATATCGGAGAGCACAATGCATCCATTGTTGATACTGGACTCTTCTTTCTTTACATTACACATTGGATTTCTATACCGCCCCTTTCTGTAGACACAGGGCGGTTTACATAGTTTGTACAGTTTTTTCTAACCTAGGGGCACATAGACAGGGGAGGTGAATTCCTTACCCAGGCACCCCCTATTTTCGGCAGGGTCTTCTTTCCTTCTTAGCTTTCTTCCACGGCGGTTCTTGCTTGGTGCTGGCGATGTTTTTACTGGCGCAGGTCTTTCAGGTCTTTTGCTAGATGCAGGCGCAGGTCTTCCGTTCTTTTTTCAGCAGCGACCCCTGCTAGTTTTTCCGGCAACGTACGATCTTGCCGCGTCTCGGCTCCCTCCAGTCAGCCAGCCTTTCACCGCCGCGCTGTCCTCCGGGGCCAATCGCTCCTGCTTGCTGCCTCACCACTGCCGCCGCCATCTTTTTCCTTTCAGCCCGCTCGCCAGCCTGCTGCATTCGCTGCCATTGTGGAACTTCAGCCAAGGGGGACAAGGGTGCCCCCCCACTCCTAATGAGTGGGTACCCAATTTATCTAGTTGCTTAAGGCTTTCGAACCACTGGGTGGGCGGGAGCTGGGACAAGGGCCGAGAGCTCACCCCGGCCGCGGTGGGACTCGAACAGCTGAAGCTGTTCGGTCAGATGGAGTACTGCAGGCATTTACTGCTTGCACCACCGCTCTTATGTCAGAGTCTTCCAATCATTCCTCTGGAATAAAGGAGTGACCTAGGCAATTGGCACAATTATTCAGAATTGCTCTAACAACACAGGTAGCCCCTTAGTTTACTGAAGGGCTATAGATGATTAAGAGGCAAGGGAGATGGCTAAAGTGACAGTGTAGAAAGATGCAAGATGAATCCAATAAGGCATGGGCTAGAGCTTGTTTTAAAGCCTACTCTGTGGTTGTGATGGCAGTGAAAAAACAATATTTCTCCACCACCATTGCATTCACACTGTGCAGATCTGAGGAATTCTTCCAGCAGGTGGTCGGGGGTCTATTGGGTTTTAGCCTATAGGAGGAAGTGGACTGCTCTGCAGTCATTTAGCTAAACACTTTGAGGATAACAATCTCTCAAATCCATTCCAACTTGAACTCTACATTAGCAGAGACAGGACTGGATGATCTCAGGGTGCTCATTTGTCTAGTAGTGTGGCATATTTCTTAGTTGGTCCAGTTTGAAGATGTGGGCAGGAGTTTTGAAAGTTTATGACCTACCATCTTGTACAACCTTTACCCCTCTTGGCTGCTTACATCAGCTGGGAAGTGGGGGGGAGGCTGGCAGACTGAGTCTGGGAGCCAGTAAATGCTTTCCTGAGAATGAGGTGGTTGCCCCTGCCTTTATTTATTTGTTTGTTTATGTATTGAGTTTTATATCCCACCCTACCCTGTGAACAGGCTCAGAGTGCCTTACATCCTATCAAACAATTAAACAATTCCATAAAACTTAAAATCAATTAAAACATTAATTTCGACAAGTTAAAATTTAGATGAATTTTAAATACATAACCGCCCACCCAGCGGTTCGAAAGCAGAACGTAACTCATAAAAACTGCGAGTAGATAAATGGGTACCTACCCTTAGAAGGGTAGGGGGCACCTTCCTCTCATGAGGCGTGTGGTGTGCGGCGGACGAACAACAGCAATGGCAGCGAAACGGCGGTGGCGGTGGAGTCCTGGCAGCGGAGACGGTCGGACGGCGCGGCGGCGACAAGAGCCAGAAGAGTGATCCCTGGTGGCCAGCGGTGGAACGTCGAAGCGGCCGTGGCCGGTAGCAGAAGAAGCGCACGATGACGTCATCCCCAGGTGCGGCGGAGCCTGAGGGACACAGCCGGGGCCAGGGAGAGCGGATTCGTGCGTCGTGGAAGCTACACCGCCGGAGAAAGAAGACTGGAGCAGTGTGAGCCGAAGCCGGAAGATCAGCCACCACCTGGGTGCCGGTAGGATGTCCCACCTCCCCTTGTATAATGTGGCCGTAGTTAGGGAAGCAATATGTGACTAGCACCTCCTATGTAAACCGCCCAGAGACCCCCATGGGGGTTAGGGCGGTATAAGAAAATCGAAATAATAAATAAATAAATATATAAATAAATAAACAAACTGGCAGCTCGGTGGTTAGTTACATTTCCGTGCACACTGAGTTTGCCAGGGAAAGGAAGTGGATCATTCTGATGGAATAGCTCAAACACGCCTGGCACCAATAAATATAGATAGAGCCATGGAGTAATTGAGGCAATTGAGGCAGGGGAGGCCAATGTTCTTTGACATCTGCTGCCTCAACCAAAGGCCTCATGGAACAGCTCCATTTTGCAGGCCCTGTGGCATTGCGATAAATCCCGCAGGGCCCTGATCTCAGTTGGGAGCATATTCTACCAGGCTGGGGTCAGAGCTGAAAAGGCCCTGTCTCTGGTCAATGCAAGATGGACATCTTTCAGGCTGGTGACTACTAAACAGTGCTGATCAGAAGACTGTGAGGATCTTCAGGGCACATAGAGGGATTGATGGTCCTGCAGGTATGCTGGTCCCTGGCTGTGTAAGGCCTTAAACCTGACTCAGTAATCAACTGGCAACCAGTGCAATTGGTGCAACACTAGCTGAATGTGTGCATGCACAGATGTCCCAGTCAGCAGGTGCGCTGCTGCATTTTTTACCCACTGAAGCTTCTGAATCAGGTTCAAAGGTAGGCCTGTGTAGAGTGAGTTGCAGTTGAAGCATGCAGTGGTATATCCATTCCAAAAGAAACCTACTCTGGACCCAGGAAGTTGAATAACCTCCATTCAGCCTCAAATGTACCATTTTTGAGCAAAGTGATTGAACAAATGGCAGGGAAACTTCATGGATTCTTGAATGAAGTATATTGTTGGGATCTGTTTTCAGACCTGATTATGGGACTGAAATGGCCTAAGTTGCACTAGTGGATGGCCTGTGCTAGAAGATGGACAGGAGAGTGTGAGCCTGTTAATTTTTCTGGACCTCTCATGGGCTTTTGATACCATTGATCACAGTATCCTTCATTCAAGGATCTATCTTGTCCTCCATGCTTTTCAACATCTATGTAAAGCCACTGGGTGAGGTCATAAGGAGAATTGGGCTGAATTGTCACCAATATGCAGATGACACTCAGTTCTATCTTGCACTTCCCTCACATCCCAGGCTTTGAAACCATGAAACTGGAGGAAACTGGAGGCAGCTTTGGGATGGATGAGGGCTAACAAAATGATACTTGATCCTGAAAAAAATGGAGGTACTACTAGTGGATGGAAGGTTTTACCCAGCAATGGGATATCTTCTGTTCTGGATGGTGTTGCACTCCCTCTAAAGGACCTGGTTTATTCCTTAGGGGTGCTTCTGAACCCAGCTTCCTGTTGGCTAAACATATGACAGTGGTGTCTTTGGTGAAACAGCTGAAGCCCTTCTTGGTGGGAAAGATCTTGCCACTGTGTTACATGCCCTGGTAACATCTACATTAGGTTGCTGCAATGCACTTTACATGGGTCTGCCCTTGAAGAGTGTGCAGAAGCTGCAGTTGTTGCAGAAGATTGTAGCCAGAACGTTCACTGGAATGGGTCATAAGGACCATATCACCCTGGTCGTGTTACATCTACATTGGCTCCCAATTTGCTTCCGGGTTCAAGTGAAGGTGCTGCTACTGACCTTTAAAGCCATATGTAGGCTGGGGCCAGTGTACTTCTCTGGTATTAACCTTCTCTGGTATTAACTGACCCACCCAGTCTGGTCATCATTGAAGATGCTGCTTCAGGTGTCCCTGCCATCTGAGGCTAGACAGGTGGCAATCCAAGCAATAGCCTTCTTGGTTGTGGCACTGGCACCAGAATGTTGGCATAGAGCTCCCTCCTTGGGGAGGTTTCTCTGTGTCCCTTTATTGTTGTCTTCCACCAAGCAGGTGAAGACTTTTTTGTTTCATTTTGTGTTCCCCCAATACGTGTTATTGACCTTCCTTCCTTATTGTGTTGTTATATGCTTGCATGTTTATATGTTTTATTGAATTGTTCATACTGTACAGATTTTATTTTAAATGCTGTTTTAATGTTTAAATGTTTTAAAGTTTTGATGTTTGCCACCTTGGGGACCCTATTTGGGTGGAAAGGTGGCACAGAAATGTTTTCAATGGGCCAATGGGCCAAATCAACAACTGCCCATACAGGTGTATTCTCTGTTGTGGCCCTGACCTTATGGAATGATGAGGTCAGGAAGCCCCCCCCCCCTCCTGGCTTTCTACAAGCTGTTCAAAGCCGAATTATTCAAGAGGGCTTGTTGTACAGGAAATTCAAAGCTGAATTATTCAAGAGGCCTTGTTGTACAGGAAATAGGGCTGCACTGTAACAATCTGGTTCAGAAAGAAGCTTGGGGTAAAAGATAAGGGACTGTAGACTATACCACTGTGATTTGTACTATCTGTTGCTATAAGTAGGCTTACTTATGTTAATTCTTATGCTTACATTGTGCTTCACCTCTTGGTTGGTTTCCAGCTCTCTGAAAGTCAGATTCTATTGGGCTAGGTTCAGAACAGAAGTATTCTGTGGGGGACCCTCCCCCGTGTTTGCAAGGAGGAGAGAAAGAAAGAGGTTAAATCTCCCCCCTCCCCAAAGAGGAACACTGCCTGCACTGCCTGCAGACAATGCACCCCCATGGGTCAGAAGTGGGCAGAAGAGGGAGCAGGAACTATTGCTGCCCAAGCCAGGCAGGTGACTGGACAAGGAGTAGGGGGAAAGGGAGTTGGAGCCTCTGCTACTACCCCCACTTGAACTGTGCGGGGAAAGAAGAGTAGAAACTGCCACTGTGCCAGCCAGCTAGCTCACCAGATGAGGTGGAGTGAGTGTCCTCACTGCTGGTGCTGAAGCAGGGAGAAGCAGCCACACAGTGAAGGTGATGGCCACCTGAACACTTGATTGTTGCAACTCACCAGAAATGATTACCTGGACTTGGAACTGGCTTTAAGAGTAAATGCAAACTTAAGTGAAGAATAGAGGGATTTTTACGAGTATGAGTTTATGGGAATGTGGGCTAACAAAAGAAAACCATCTGTTTTCATACAAAACCAAAATAAGAGAATGTTGTTCAATAATTCCTGAACTAGACTTTGACTGCCTTATGGAACTTCATGTCTCTGTTCCAGATTCAAAACCTTCTTGAAATGTCACTGCATCACAGATTTCCTAGGCACTAATTGTCTTTATGGTGGATCCATGATATAATCTGAAGACCACTCCAAGCTAGATTTAGAATGGCAAATCATGTACACGTTCTAGCATATGAAACCACTGGTATTTGAGTGGGTGATCCTAAAACATTTCTGCCATCATAGAGACAACCACCATGCCATGGATGCTTCTGTTTGTTTTCAGTCTTCCATTTCATTTATTTCATTTTCTTTTGATAGGAGATTTATATAAATGCAAACAATGCAAAGAAGGGGGGAAATGGGAAAGGGGCATACCATGAGAGACCAAGGGTGGTGTGATGTTTTGTTGCTTATTACTTACAAGCAAATCTGCCTGATGTGTTTTCTGTGAAGTCCTGCCAGCAATTCCGTGGAGAAGATCAAACTTTGGTTCATTCTGTGGTTTAATGAGTTCAGGGTGTTTGCATAAGAGGAGAAAGACATATTATGAGGGAGAAAAGAGAAAAACTTAAATTACAAAATCAGCATGATGCCATGTAGGTGAAAGAGTCCGCCACATGAATCCAGTTTTCTGAATCTGAAAACCAGGTGAGCACCTAGCAAGTCATTTCGAGGCTAAACAAACCGAGAGCTAGCTTAATGCTGTTTTTGCAGGAACAATCTCATGGTGTGCTCAGTGATCTCCTGAAAGACCAATGGGGGGGACTATTACAAGTAATTCTTAGTAGCAAACCAAGTGACCACTGCCATGCTATCTTAATTGGTTGGCCATCTTTGAAATTAAATCAAAAAAGCAGGTCTTTTAAAAAATTTAGGAGGTGTCACAACCTAACCTTAAGGAGACAAGAAAGTTCATCCCCTTGCATAAACTTGGATGGAGGGGGTTCTGTCTTACTAAATATTTCTACGTCAATTGCCCATATTAATCTACAATAGTCACATTCTTGGAAGAATACGATGTTGGCCAAATTTAGATATAGTGCAAAATAATAATTTATTTTAATTGTGGCTATTTAAACCAGGATTCATCTAGCAGTTGATCAGCATGCTGTCTTGTCAAATCCTGACACCAGCACTGGTGCTCTTTTCTCCCCCCCCCTCCCATCCAAGACCTGGCTGCTACTCCAAGTCTGCTTTGCACTCTCCAGCTGATAGAGAAGCCTCACCACATCACCAGCTCACTTAACATAGGAGAATGGGAAAGTGAGCTTCTCTTGGGAAGCTTCAGCTGATCTTAGAGCAAGCCACACTCCAACTCACTTGGCAGCTAGCCTGGGAACTTCAAGACTTTTGCATTAATCGTCTCTTCACCCCCAACTCAGGAAAATAGACACTTGCTGCCAGTTCCTCTGCATCCCCCAACAAATTTAACCAAACTGCCTCTGAAGTATGCCTTGTCTGCTGTAAGGCACTGTAGTCAACACTGCATGCCCCCTGAGTTTTATGTATATGCCCCACATGTTTGCATCACCGTGCAAACACTCCCTGCCCATCGCATACCTACCAAGTATTCACTATCAGAGCACCCAACCCCACAAAATACCCTTGAAGAGCATGTACACATCCCACCTATTTCCATTCATAATAAACACACAGGTGGATTTTATTCTGAATTGAGAGAGCAAGTTTCAAGCAATGAAGCTACACATGCTAACTTAGATAGGCTGGGTATAAACAGACATGGTGGTTAAAACCTTGCCGAGGGAAGCATGGCTTACATTGGCCCCGGTCACACGAGAGGTTTTGGGCTGGGAGAGGGACGGATCAGGGGCGCAGCAAACGGGCGCGATCCCATCACAACATCTGGGAAGCATTGCGCAACATCTGGGAAGCACCCATCCCTGATCTTGCCCTTCCGCCCAAAACACGCAGCAAAAATAAACCACCTACCAAGGTGGTTCTTCTGGCAAGGCCGCATCAAGGCCGGCCGTGGGATCACCGGCGCGTCCTTTCGCTGGCGCATCCCCGACTCCTGACCAAACTGTGCATGCTCAGACATGCGCAGTTCAGGAGCCTCCCGTCGCTGTCTCCCCGGTCTCCCCGGCAACTGATCGTGCCGGGGAACAATTGCGCCGCAGCTCACAGGATCTGTATGATCCCACCGCCACGTGCCTATTTTGGTGCGGCTTTTAAAAGCCGCACTTTTGCCCGACTTTTTTTCCCCGCGTGGCAGGGACCTTTGAAAGGCGAGGTAGCCTTGAGTGGGGTTTATGAAGAGAAATAGCCCTGTTTGCTTTCTCTGCCGTGAACTCCATTGTTTCATTATAATAAATATATAATGAATTGGAATAAGGTAGTTGTATAAACTACTTTGTGGACGGAGCACAGGCAATCAAGAGGACCAGGGCTCACCGATATTGCTTTTTTCTCTCCTTATGATTGCATGGAAAGAGCTTTTTTTGTTGGTACGTCTTTAAAAGAGTGGAGGTTGGGTGGAGGCAGAAATCTGTGGCTGGGCAGGTTTGGAGAGAGGGTAGAGAGAGGCATATCACTAGTAAAAGCTGAATGCAAAAGGAGTTTCATTTCTGAGCCATTTTTGCCAGGTGACTCTATAAGTGGGGTGGATGTAGAGCATCAGTGGGAAACAAACCAGGATAATGTCAGGATATCATGTTCATCAAAAATGTAAAGCCATAGTGTAGTGGTTATGTTAATTAAACCATAGTTTCACATTACAGCTGAGCCAACTCTGAATGTTTTATTTTGGTTCTGAAGGAGTTAAGTGTTTACCTCTGGTCTTATAAAGTTGTGACTGTAGCCAGTGTTTAAGATGTAAGGGAATTATATGGATACAAGTTGATTACAACACAATTTATGGATTAGCTGTGTGGGTTTCCCCCTCACTTTCAGTACATTCTTAAGTTTTAACCTGTCTTTCATGTGAAAAATAAAAGGAAGTAACAAAGTCTTGATTCTCTTTTCTCTCTTTCTTTTTTTTTTAAAAAAACCCTCTTAAAAGGAATGAATAATCCTCTTCAGTGCCAGCTGATAAGCCTCTGGCTGCACTTGAAACAGGCAAGTCAATAACCTATGGAAGCTGGTCCCACCATTGCCCTGATTGGATGGGTTTAGATATTTGCCTTTACAACTGAACCAAGGCCAGAATGTTCTCTGGGAAGCAAAGCAGCAGTAATCTATAATCAGAAGAATGGCCCTGGCAGTGTGAAGGGTAAGGCTCAGCCAACTGTTCATTTGATCCAAAGGGAAAGGTATGAATATTGCATTGATTACTGAAGTGACATGCACATAGGGGCACCAGGTCCCCCATGGTTACCAGCGGGAGTGGGGGGAGGTAAGGTTGCCAGATCCAGATTGGAAAACTCCTGGAGATTTGGTGATGGAGCCTAGGGATGACAGGGACCTCAGTGGGGTACAATGCCATATAGCCTACTATATGAAACTTCCATTTTATCCTGGAGAACTGATCTCTGTAGTCTGGATATGATCCAGTTTGGTGTAGTGGTTAAGAGTGGTGGACTCTAATCTGGAGAACCGGGTTTGATTCCCCACTCTTCCACATGCAGCCAGCTGGGTGACCTTGGGTCAGTCAAGTTCTCTCTGATCTGTTCTCTCAAGAGCAGTTCTCTCAGAGCTCTCTCAGCCCCACCTACCTCACAGGGTGTCTGTTATGAGGAGAGGAAGTGAAGTTGATTATAAACCACTCTGAGACTCCAAGTGAAAGGCGGGGTATAAATCCAACTCTTCTTCTTCATCTGTAATTCTGGGGGATCCCCAGGTCCCACCTGGAGGTTGGCATCCCTATGTGATGCACACTCTAGCTCGGAGGTGTCAAACTCATTTGTTATGAGGGCCGGATTGGATATAAATATCACTTTGTTGGGCCAGGTCATGTGTGCCATAAAATGTAACACAAGGTAACAGAGAGATAAGCTTTATAAAGATGATTTCAGATGCCGAATGGCAATAGCAGGTGTGATTGGATTAGGTGTGATATGCAGAGGGGTGGAGATATCTGCATTGGTGTGATAGACAGAGGCATGGAGATATCAGCATTGGTAATGAGACAGGAAACCTAGGTCTCAATTTGGTACAGGAGGATTCAGTCAAAGAGGATGCAAAGAATAAATGGAAATAAGTCTGAAGAAGTGAGCAGTGACTCACAAAAGCACATACCCTACCACAATTTTGTTAGTCTTCAAAGGTGCTACTGGACTATTACTCTTTCTACCACTATTAGAAACCACAACATTCAAAAACCAGTGGGAGAACATTTTAGCCTTCCAGGGCATTCAGTTGCTTACCTAAGAGTAGCAGTTCTCTTACAAAAGAATTTCAGAGGGACATTGTTAGTCATTAAAGTGCTGCTGTACTCTTGCTCTCTTTCACTAATAAGGAATGCAAGCTGTGCTGTTAGATCTCCCCACCCCCATCCGTTAGAAATGAAAAGGGGGATCTCTCCAAGTGTCATGGGATGGATGCTCTCTCTCTTTCTCTCTCTCTCATACTGGCAATAAAATGTTTTTGGTCTTAAACACAGGACTCTTCTCCCCCCCATGCCTGGAATAAAATGTTTTTTGGTCTAAACAGATTACTCTTCCCCCCCCTATGTGGAATAAAACATTTTTTGGTCTAAACACAGGACTCTCTCTTTCTCTCTTTTTCTGGTTTGCTCCCTCCGGCTGGCAGGCTGGCTGGCTCCCTCCCTCTCTCTGAAGAAAAAGTGTGGTTATATATGGAATAAAACATTGCTGGTCTTCTGAAAAATCTCATGAGGTGCCATTTTCCCACTTTCTCTGTCTCTCTTCATCCCCCTCCCTCTCCAGAGGAGGAGAAGGAGGGGGTGGAGCCCTCATCCAATGTAGGAAAGGCTTTCTTTCTCTCCTCTGAAGCAGGAACTAGGAGAGACTGGGGGAAAGGAGCTGCAACATTAGAAACAGGAAGCAGGAAGCAGCACAGAGTCAGCTGCTCTCAGTTGGATTACAGCCCTGCATGGGCCAGATCCATCCCACGGGCCGTATCTTTGATACCCCTGCTCTAGCTGATACAGCAAGTCCCGGTGCAAGAAATAAAAATTAAAGAAGAAGAAGAGATTGGATTTATACCTCGCCCTTCACTACCCAAAGGTTTCTCAGAGCAGTTTACAAACTCCTTTCCCTTCCTCTCCCCACAATAAACACCCTGTGAGGTAGGTGGGGCTGAGAGAGCTCTGACAGAAACTGCTCTTTTTCAAGGACAGCTCTTATCAGAACTACGGCTTGCCCAAGGCTATCCAGCCAGGTGCAAGTAGAGGAGTGGGGAATCAAACCTGGTTCTCCCAGATTAGAGTCCGCGCACTTACCACTACACCAAACTGACTCTCTAATTGACCAAAGCCAGTTGGGCTCTGAGAAGGAGCAGGTGAGGGAGCTGCTGCTGGAGTGGTGAATGTTTTATTATTTGCCTTTCCTTAACTGCTGAGGAGAAGTAGCTGAAGTTACTGTGTGGGAGAACAGTGTTTGAGGGTGTGTGGGTGGGTATAGCCTGTTGGAAAGTGGTGCTTGTTTGAGGAAGTGCGATTTCTGTTTGTATCTTTTGCCTGAGTGTAACTGATTGCAGCTTTTAGCAGTTTTACCTGGGGCTGACTGCTGCCCCCCCTTCTGCTGGGTAAGCCTTTAATTATATAAGGCTTCTCCTTGCCAGAGGTGTGAGCCAAAGGACTCTTAGCCTGGAGACCAGGCCTGGGGATCCAATAAGTAGTTAACAAAACTGTACATAGTTGTGCTTGTTTCCCATTTTGCCTCAGGTAGCTGTTTACTCAGTTCTTTAAGTTTCAGGGTACATCAGCACACCAAGGTATTTCTAGGTGAAAGAATCCCCTTGAGGAAGAGATAATGAATGCTCATGGTCCATTTCTAGTCACCTGTGGGGAGTGTGCCATGTTTGTCTTCCTCCCAGTGGACAAGACGGACTACACTTGTCAGAACTGTAAGTTGATAGGACTCTTAGAGGAGAAGGTTCAAAGCCTGGAGGAAAGGATTACATCTCTCCATGAGATCAAGAAAGGGGAGGAGTTCATTAACAGAAGCCTTGATGTCCTGCATAGAGAAGGAGAGACCAGTTAAAGCGACAAGGACATACCTGTAAAGAAGAGTATCTGTGGGTTGCTGGGCACTGTAGGTCAGCCATCAAAGAGGCCAAAGCTCACACTAAGCTAAAGCTGGCTAGGGAGGCTCACTACAACAAGAAATTCTTCTTTTACTTTACTTTACATTTCGATTCTTCAGTTGCGTGAGGAGTAAACACAAGATAAAAGAGGCAATGGGCCCACTGTTTGGTGAAAATGGAGAAACTCTGACAAAGGACAGAGAGAAAGCAGAACGGCTCAATGCCCATTTTGCCTCAGGTTTTTTTTCCCCTGAAGAAGAGAACAGGCTCTTCTAGAGATGGTAGTAGGCAAGTCACAGAATCTGAGCTGCTGGTTGACATGGACAGAGAGGTAGTTGAGAAGCACCTGGCTGCACTGAATGAGTACAAATCCCCCAGGCAAGAGGGTATGCACCCAGGAGTGCTCAAATAACTTTCTGGAGAGCTTGCAAAGCCTTTGTCCATCATCTTCCAGATCTCTTGGGGGATGGGGGATGTGCCACAAGACTGGAAGAGGACATATGTTACTCCAATTTTCAAAAAACGGAAGGAGGGATGACCCAGGAAACTACAGGCAGGGAAGATACTGGAACAGATTTTAAAGGGATCAATCTGTGAGCATCTGAAGGACAACTTGGTGATCCAGGGAAGTCAGCACAAATTTGTTCCCAACAGGTCCTGCCAGACCAACCTCATTTCCTTATTTGGTTGAGTGACAAGCTTACTGGATCAAGGGAACATTGTTGATGTTGTTTACTTGGATTTCAGTAAAGTTTTTGACAGGGTTCCCCATGATGTTTTGATGGGTAAACTAAAGGACTGTGGACTGGACTGTAGGATAGTTAGGTGGATAGGGAACTGGTTGGAGAACCGCACTCAGAGAGTAGTTGTCAATTTCATCTGAATGGAGGGAGGTATCCAGTGGGGTGCCACAGGGCTTGGTTCTGGGCCCAGTACTTTTCAATATTGTTATAAATGATCTGGATGACACTAAACTGGGAGCAGCAGTGAACATACCAGAAGATAGAGATAGAATTCAACAAGATCTGAACACCCTGGAAAAGTGGGCAGATGTGAACAAGATGCAATTTACCAAGGACAATGCTGAGTTCTACATCTGGTAACAAAAATGAGGAACACACATACTGGATGGGGGATACACTTCTGAGTAGCAGTGTGTGTGAACAGGGTCTTGGGGTAAGGGTGGACCGCAAGTTAAATATGAGCAGCCAGTGTGATGCAGTGACAAAAAAGGCTAATGCAATCTTCAGCTGTGCCAACAGAGGAATAACATCCAGATCACAAGATGTCATAGCCCCACTGTACACTGCATTGGTCATGCTGCAACTGGAGTATTGTTTGCAGTTCTGGTGGCCTTACTTCAAAAAGGATGTGGACAGAATGGCGCACATGCAGAGAAGAGCAACAAGGATGATCAGGGGCCTGGAAACCAAGCCCTATGAGGAAAGGCTGAGGGACTTGGGAATGAGACAGGGAGCTGTTCCTGTTGAAAGAACTCACAATAATGGGTTTAAATTAAGGGTGAGAAGGTACCAGCTGGATTTAGGAAGAACTTGTTTGTTTGTTTTGGCTTCTATCCCGCCCTCCCCACCGCAGCAGGCTCAGGGCGGCTCACATCATTATCACTGGTAAAACAACTTCTCAATTAAAATTACAATAAATTAAGTCTAAAAACAATACATAAAGTTCTAGCAACAACATACGACATGGCTGGAGTCCCCAATCAATTAGCTCATGGTCTGGGTCATATCAGCAAGGCACAGGCTATTCAGTGATATTTATGATATTATTGATGTTATTAAAATATTGATAGGATTGATAATATTGGGGCCTGGGCCTCAGATGGTTGCAGGCGGCTCCTTACTCGAATGCCTGGTAGAAGAGCTCCATTTTACTGTAAACTGTAAAGGCCCCACAAGGCCCTGATGTTATCCGGGAGCTCATTACAACAGTATGGAGCCATCACCGAGAAGGCCTTGGCCCTCATTGCTGTAAACCTGGCTTCTCTAGAGCCTGGGAGGACCAGGCGATTTTGAGTACCTGATCGCAGTGCTCGCTGGGGAATGTATGGGGAAAGGCGGTCCTTAAGGTTCATAGGTCCCTGGCCATAAAGGGCTTTAAAGGTAAGTACCAGCACCTTGAACCGAATTCAGTACGCTATAGGCAGCCAGTGCAGTGCTTTTAGCACAGGCTGGATGTGTTCCCACATAGGGAGACCCAACAACAGCCTGGCCACTACATTCTGCACTAGCTGCAGCTTCCGAATTTGGGACAAGGGCAACCCGGTGTAGAGGGCATTACAGTAGTCCAGTCTCAAGGTGACCATTGCGTGGATCACTGATGCCAGGTCATTGCGTTCAAGGAAGGGAACCAACTGCCTAATCAGCCAAAGATGGTAAAAAGCTGACTTTCCAGCAGCTGCTACTTGGGTCTCCAGAGTCAGGGAGGAATCCAAAAGCACTCCCAGGCTTGCAACCTCTGACGCTGGCACCATTGGCGCCCCATCGAAGGTTGGGAGTGGGATCCCTACCCCCGCACTGCTCTGACTCAGGCATAGGACCTCTGTTTTCATCGGACTCAATTTCAGTTGGCTCAGTGTAAGCCATCCAGCCACGGCTTGCAACGCCAGGTCCAGATCTTCCAGACTGGAGTCTGACTAGCCGCCCAACAACAGATAGAGCTGAGTGTCATCCGCATATTGGTGACACCCTAGCCTATGCCTTCAGGCAATCTGGGCAAGGGGGTGCATATAGATGTTAAATAGCATTGGGGAAAGCACTGCCCCTTGGGGCACTCCACAAACTAGTGGGTGCCTTTGGGACAGTTGTTCTCCTACAGCCACCCTTTGTCCCCGGTCCTGGAGAAACAAGGAAAGCCACTGCCAGGCAGACCCCTGGATCCCAGTGTTGGTGAGGCAGTGGGTCAGTAGTTGGTGGTCAACCATGTCGAACGCCGCCAACAGGTCCAACAACACCAACACCGCCGATCCACCTTGATCCAGATGCCTCCGAAGGATGTCCATGAGGGTGACCACTGCTGTCTCCATCCCATGGCCTGGTCAGAAACCGGATTGGAAGGGATCTAATATGGAGGCATCATCCAAAAAACCCTGTAACTGGGCCACAACCATCCTCTCAATCAGTTTGCCCAAATAGGGCAAATTGGAAACAGGCCGATAGTTAGCCAATTTAGCCAGATCCAGAGATGGTTTTTTTAGGAGAGGGCAGACCACTGTCTCCTTGAGTGCCCCAGGGAACAGCCCCTCCAGGAGGGACTTGTTGATAATTTCCCTCAGGGAACCTCATAACCCATCTCAGCCAGCTTTAATTAGCCATGACGGGCATGGGTCAAGGCAGCAAGTGGTCGGGCGTTTGTCAACCTCCTCTAGGCTGAGCGGACTGAAATAATCCAGAACCTGACAAGAAGATATGCATAGAGCCTCAAGTTCCCTTACTGATTCAACTGTGGTGGGAAGGTCACGGCGGAGTGACAGGACTTTATCTGCAAAATAACTCGCGAAAGCCTCACAGCCAATCTCTAATTCCTTAACATTTATTCTTCCCTGTTTACAATAAGAGTTGTTCAACAGTGGAATCAGCTACCTAGGGAGGTGGTGAGCTCCCCCTCACTGACAGTCTTTAAGCAGCATCTAGACAAAAACTTGTCAGAGATGTAGGCTGATCTTGCATTGAGCAGGGGGTTGGACTAGATGGCCTGTATGGCCTCTTCCAACTCTGTGATTCTATTATATATATTCACAAACAAAGCCATAGTTACCAGTTGTAACTTAGCAATAATTATTACTATGGAAGTGTTATTGGATAGAAGCTGGGAGGGATTGTTTGTGAGCATAGAGGGAGGAGAGGGATTTGGAAATGCCAGTCCACCTCCAAGATTTCTGTTGGCTCTCAGGAACTTAAGCAGGTTGGTTTTCCTCACACTTTCCTTTGAACCAAGGCTCAGCTGGTCTCAACATTCCCTCCTTTCTGGAGAGTATTTTGTACTCAACAGTTCATACAATGATCAAACTACATCCCTGGCTGATTTCTTGCTATATGCTGATACGTTTGAAGATATGTTTATTGTTTGTTTTAATGTTTTTAGCAATCTGTTCCTCAGATTCTTGTTTTGCTTGCCTTATTGTTACCTTATGTTTAACTAGAAAATCTATGTTTGCATGTTTATTTAAAAAAATTCTTCAATCCTTTGCTTTTTTAAAAAAAGGTTTTGTTTGTTTGGTATAAAAGATCTTAGTGGCTGTAAATGCAGACACCATGATTCATTTTTAAAACTTTAAGCACAGCAAAATAATGCAAGTTTTAAAATCTATAATACTAGGAATAAGGTCCGTTGTGGAAATAAATACAATCAGCTCTAGAAAGAGGCTCTGGGTGGGTGCCCCGGCCTTGGAAACTCAGTGTCAATTTGCTATGGTGACCTCAGCAGGGTATAATGGCATTGAGTCCATCATTTCCCCCAGAGGAACTGATCTCTGCTACCTAAAGAACAGTTGTAATTTTGAGTGATCTCCAGCCCTCACCTGGAGATTGGCAACAATGGTTCACCAGGAAGGAATGGCTGGTCTGAAGGTGGAGTCTATGGCATTGTACCTGTCTGAGGTCCCACCCCTCCTCCAACCCCACCCTCTCCAGGCTCCTCCCCTTAAATCTCCATGAATTTCCCAACCTGGAGTTGGCAACCCTATCTCCTTCCCAGCCAGTCATCAACCTACCTTTATCTTCCCCTCTGGCTTCAGCTTTCCATCTTCTCCCCCTTCTCTTCTGGAGGGCAGTTGTAATTCGGAGTGATCTCCAGCCTCCACCTGGATATTGACAACAATGGTTCCCCAGAAGGGAATGGCTGGTTTGGAGGGTGGAGTCTATGGCTTTGTACCTGTCTGAGGTCCCACGCCTCCTGAAACCTCACCCTCTGCAGGCTCCTCCTCTCAAATCTCCAGGAATTTACCATCTGGAGTTGGCAACCCTATCTCCTTCCCAGCCAATCCTCAGCCTACCTTTATTTCCCCCTCACTCTTCAACTTTCCACCCCACACACACACCTGCATCCTCTCCCATGCTCTGAAGCCCTGACTGCTATGTCACATTGGCTGTCGTACGGGGGCCATCTCAGCAGGATATAAGAACACAGAGTCTACCATTTTCTCCAGGGGAACTGATCTCTGCCATCTGGAAAGCAGTTGTAATTCTGAGTGATCTCCAGCCCTCACCTGGTGATCGGCAACAATGGTTTTCCCCAACAGGCACTAAGGGGAAATGTATTTTACCTCAGAACAGCAACAGCAAACTGTTTAGAATGTTAGAGGCAAAGGCCAATTAAGCCACATATGCAAATGACCTCTGTGTTCCGAAGCAAAGGCCAATGAGGCCGCATATGCAAATAACCTCTGTGTTCTGACGGGCTATTGAGGGGAGAGGAACAGCAAACTGTTTAGAATGTTGGAGGTGAGACTCAAGCAACGCAGCCAGTACATAGGGACAGATTCTGAGTGACACACCAGGGTGCCAACCAATTCTGGAGCGTGTGGAATGTTCTGGAGAGTGCCAACACCAAAAGGCTTTTATATATAAGGAGAGATGCTACAGAAAAGTTTTAAGGGAACAACTAGGAAGCACACTGAATCAGGCTGCACCAGAGTTCCAACCACAAAACAGTAAGGTAAAATAACAAATATAAATGAGTGATGTTGTGTGTGTGTGTGAAATGTTTTATTATTCTCCCTTCATCCATTTACTGGTTCATCATGATCAGAGTAAGGACATGTAGCATTCCATTTGGCCAATCAGCTCTTCCCCTCCCTCCATTCTGTGGCTTTGACACTGATTCTTTTAACTACATGGACTTCTTCTTGAAGTGATCTCAGCTAGACAGGGATCACATAGGCAATGTGACATCCTCAGATTATCACCCTGTGAATCAGATCCGGCTATGTGACTATGCACCAAAGCTAAATGACATAGTGTTTACCCATTCAGAGTGAGGACATGAAACAGCATATGTAGCTGATCAGACTGGCTACATGAAAATATCCTGAAACCAAATCACAGACAGAGCAATATTTCCTGCCCTCACTCTGAATGGGCAAAGATTTGTAGATTCTTTTGCAAAAATCCTGAACAATTGGTGTAATGGATTAAGGATTTAGGGTTGCCAGGCCTCCTGTTAATCATTGCCATTGCCACTCTGAGCAACTGTAGCAATAAACAAGAACGAAACCCAGACTCTGTGCTGGACTTCCTGGAAGTGACAGTGGGTAGCTCTAGGAATCGATGGGAACTCTATGGTAAATCAATGATGTCACACATCCCTCCTGTAAGTAAGGAAAGTGTATTTTAATTAATTTATTTTTAATTTTTTTAAATTTCAATTTATATCCCACTCTTCCCAGAAACAGGCTCAGGGTGGCTTACAGCAATAAATAATACAATTATAAATAATACAATGAGGTAATACAATGAAACCAATTTCAAACATTGAAAATGGGCAGTGCAGTACATTCAGTTCCAGTTTCTACAGCCAGGAGACAAATGGGCCAACACCAAGCCAAAATGATCTTATGCAGCAGCAATACGGGGGCCAGCAGAACAGCTCCATTTTATGGCCCCTGCAGAACTGTAACAGGTCTCACAGGGCCCTGATCTCAATCAGGAGCATGTTCCATCAGGTTGGGACCAGGATCGAAAAAGCCCTGGCCCTGGTTGAGGCTTGACGGGCATCTTTTGGGCCGGGGACAACCAGCAGGCTTTATCAGGCTAAGGAGAGCCCGTTTGGTGTAGTGGTTAAGTGTGCGGACTCTAATCTGGGAGAGCCGGGTTTGATTTCCCACTCCTCCACTTGCACCTGGCTGGACGACCTTGGGCAAGCCATAGTTCTGATAAGAGCTGTCCTTGAAAAAGAGCAGTTTCTATCAAGAGCTCTCTCAGCCCCACCTACCTCACAGGGTGTCTGTTGTGGGGAGGGGAAGGGAAAGGAGTTTGTAAGCCGCTCTGAGACACCTTTGGGTAGTGAAGGGCGGGGTATAAATCCAATCTCTTCTCTTCTTCTTCTTCTCTGGGTAAGTAAGGAAAGTGCATTTAATAGAAGCAAGGTTTTTTACTCAATTAACCACATGTTTGGGTGTAGACTTGAAAGGGTGCATAATGCATATTCCTTGTTCACACAAGGATAAGGATCATGTTATGATTTGGGGGAAACAGGATTTTTTGGTAAACAAAGCAGCCATTGAAAGGCTTGAAAAGACAATAAAGCTCTGGAAGTACTGGGTCTATTGGGCAAAGAAGAATTCTAGGCTTTATCAGGCTAAGGAAAAACATCCTGAATAGTTATACAAAAAGAATGCACCTCCTCCCCACAGCCTTGTCCTTGTGAAAAAGCCCTCCATCTGAATGAGAATGTAGCACTATCTTCTATTCTCCAATTAAAGCCTGTAAGGGAGGGAGGGAGCCAATTGATTCTTGTAGAAGAGCTTCTGAAAACACAGAATGGAAATATGTGAAGCGTGTCCTTCATAGAACAACAGTCTGATTGTGCGGCTTCCTTTAAATCACAAGGTCAGCCTTTGAGAAAAAGCAGGGAGGTAAGGGTTTCAATACGAACAGCGGACTCCCAACCCCCCTCCCCAAAACAAAGCTGGCAGTGGAAAGGGAAGGTGAGAATAGATGGTTTTAGAGCTGCTGCATTACCAACACCCAGGTTTGCCATCCAAAATGGGTTCCCTGTTTCACTCACAGAGAGACACCTCAGCTTAATATTTAGAAACTCTTACTGTACCAATCAGGAAAGATATAACCTGATCTCATCAGATCTTGGAAAATAGGAAGGGTCAGTACTTGGCTGGGAGACCACCAAGGGAGAGCCTGCAGAAGTAGGCATTGGCAAACCACCTCTACTTCTCACTTGCCTTGAATGCCGGGGTCGCCATAAGTCAGTTATGACTTGACAGCACTTACGATGGTTCAGATTTTGATCTCAGTGTGATTCCATCTCATATCACTGTTCACCAGTATCAGCAGAGGTTTTCCTCCATGACTTTTTAAAAAGTGAGTTCAACCTATTACGTCATACCATCATTTCCCTGCCAGCACACTGCTATTGAACAGAAAATTCACAGTTTCCAGGGGCCTATTTGTGCAGTCTCTCCCTAATGATGATGAAGGAACACCCCCCCCCCCTTAAGGTGGATTGAGCTAGAAACTTCAAGCTCTTCCTCTCAGATTAAAATTTTCTTTTGGGATACCACAAAGGGAGAAAAGGCTCTAATTCTTAATGACATTATAGCACCAATAAACTTCTTAAAAATGGTGACTGTTGGAACTGTTACTGCACTACCCTAAGGTTACAAGTAAGATGAGAAATTGTGTCTGATTTCAACATTGAGATTGTGCTTCTATTCCATAAAAATCAATGACTGGAAAACTCTGGACTGAAAGTGCAAGAGAGCAGCAGACTGGTGACAACATCATATGGAACCGCCATTATGACATTTATTTATTTAGGAAATTTCTGTGCCCTTTCTCCAGAGACCATATTGTACAAATGACGGGAAGTACTCCACATCTGTGCAGTATGAAGGGCTCTCTCATGAATAATGCTGGAAGGGAAAAATTGCTAGTGGGCAGCAACCTGGTGGATAAGAAGGGGGGGATCTATATCGGAGGGACAATTTTTTTATTTTTTATTTTATTTCATAAAAAAATCCAACACCAACACCACCCATGTGCGACTTCCAGGCATTAGAGACGTAAATGAAGTTCCATACAGTATTATATCACAATCAATCTCCGTACAACTCTATTCCACTATTAACCTTCCCTCTTAATCTTATAATCAAATTAACCTCTCAATTTCCTATTAACTGACTAATCACCCCAAATTTTTTAAACTTTCCCAAATACCCCACCATCCTTTTAAACCAGTCCTCCTCATGGTCCTTAACCTTTGACCCATTCATTCGAAGTATCTTCATTGTAAGATACCATAAATTATTATATTGTTCATCCTTTCCCTCCAGTGATTAATCGTCAGTTCCTCAGCTTCTTTCCAATTCTTTGAAATCACTTGTCTTGCTGCTACTAACATCAAATTTATCCATTTACATTCCTCTTTTACCCTTAACCCTACACCATCCAAACTAATAAGTGCCATTGCTTTAGATATTCTTACCCTTCTTCCCACAATCCCCGACATTTCTATACCAATTTGATCCCAAAATTTCTTTACCAAAGGACAATCCCACCACATATGACTGAACGTTCCCACCTCTCCACATTTCCTCCAACAATTTTTACTTCCCGATTTTGAAATATAGCTCAACTTAACTGGTGTATAATACCATTTCTGTATCATCTTCAAACCCTGCTCCTGTATTAACCTAGACGTTGTAACAAAGGGAGGTAAATTCTTTCACCAATTTTTCAAAGGGAGTAGTAATTCTTTTCCCAATATGATTAATTTCTTCTTCCTTCAGCAATGAGGAAATCTGACTTTTTTGCAACCAATTCATCTTATTCAACACATTATTCTCTTCTTCCATCATCCCATCTGTTCCCCATATCTTTTTCAACTCTTTAATCGTAATCTTCTTTAATGTATCTCCTACCTCCTTTGACATTGATCCCCTTAATGGGGAGAATTTATCATAATACCACATTTTGGTAAGAGGTGATATCCCCGGAGTAAGCTCTTTCTTCCACTTCTCCCACACTATATAAGGCCCCAGAAATGTTGATAATTCATTACCTATCTTCTTCTTCCTATTCTTCCTATCAAACAAACTTTCCTTTCCTCCTACCACCTCTAAATTTTCCCATTCTATCCAACCAAGATCTTCTCCTAACTCTCCCTCCAGCCAAATCATTAGATGCCTTAATTGATATGCATCATAATACATACTAACATTGGGAATCCCCCATCCCCCATCTTTTATTCCATAATATCTAAACCTACCAGCTGTCCTTGGTTTCTTAGATGCAAACACAAACCTATCTATAGCTCCTTGCCACTTCTTCAGTATATGTATTGGTATATGCCAAGGTAATACATACATAAGGTAATACATAAAAAAGGTAGGTCAGTCTAGGAACTAAAAACATTTTAACCATCGCAATTCTTGTACTAATTGAATCTTTCCACCTCCGCCATTCTCTCATTTTGGCTTGTATTCCACTCCAAATTCTTTTATAATTATCCACAAGCAGAAAGTTTGGCACCAGAAACAAGATCTGCATGTTATCACAAAGTTTTGATTTAGTAAGATGTTACAAATTATTCTCGATCCTTTCGTCAGAGATCGTTTGGGCATGTTTCTTATATTCGACACTTGAACTCATGCGACTGGAAGTATAATTAAGGAAGTTACGACAAAGAGGGAGAAAACATCATGAAGCTTAGGTATTATCTAAAACAACCTGACTGTGCCACTAAGAAAGAAATGCTGGCTACTTAGAGACACTCATGGATGTCTTCTTCATCAGATAATCAAGGGTGCAGTAATATAACAGGTTGTGGGCATTTCTTGCATCCTTTTGCTTTATGTTGAATCTAGTCTCCTTCCAAGAAATACTTTTGGAGGTAGTGAGGGTGCTAAGAGTTAGCTAGCAGCCATGAACATTAAAAATATTTTGAAATTATCATATTGACTTTTCAGGTAATTTGCAAAATTGCCTGAAAACCACTTGCCCTTAGTACACATTCCAGATTGCTTTCTGCAAAGTTTAGATTTATTACAGGATGTATTTTGGGAGCACATGCTAAGAAGCAAGGGTTTCTTCAGCAAGCCATCAGGCCTCTTGAATACACCTTCTGACTTACAGGTAGAATCCACACATCACATCCTGAAATTTTTCTTCCTAATAATTAGGGATGGGCACAAACCAGCTCACAAAGTAAAGTCCATCATGATTTTTGGTCAGTTCATGGGTTGTGAAACAATATTTGTGGAAGGGTGCCTGGCACAAACATTTCACAAACTTTTGGTGCTGTTTGTGGCAGTTTATGGTGGTTCATGAGTGATTACATTTCCAGACAGACTGTCTCCCCTTAATTAAACTGTTTGCAAAACTCCAAGGCAATGGGGGGGCAGAATTCTCCAGCCTTGGAAACATCAATAGGAGCCCTCCAAAGCTTAACAGGCACTGCTGGCTGCCAATAACAGTGTTCAGATTCTGCTCTATGGGATCAGAATGCTGCATATATGTTTAGCTCAGCTCTTCAGCCTCTCTTCTCCTGGCTGTTTGCAGTTACACAGAGAGGAAAGGAACTTGTTAAAAGTGTAGTAGCAGAGCACATTCTCTCATGATTGTGAACTGCTCTCCCCTGCTGAGGTTTTGGTGTTAGGTGGACTCAGGGTTCTGAGCCACCCATCTTTCCGAGCAGAGGGTCTGAGCTAGTGTGTTCCTCGGCTGAGGACCTACCTTTTGATTGTGATTCCTTTCCCCTGCTGTGGTTTGGGTGTCTTAGGTGAACTCAGGGATCTGAACCACCTGTCTCTCTGCTTATGCTGAGCAGAGGGGCTTAGCTGCTGGGTTCCTCGGCTGAGGGCCCACACTATTTTATACCCTCTCACCCCTCCTGATTATGAATCAACCCCTCTGGGCCATAAGGGTAAAGTGGGTGCAAAGGGTGCTCATCTTGGGTGGAAGATGTCCTCCCCCTACATACCACAGACCCATGTCCCTGGGCACCAAACCCATCCCACTAGCCCACTGGAGCCCATCTCTGGCACAGCATCACCAGAGGTCTTGGAGCCTCCTTCCCCTGATCTGTTCCCGGGGCTCTCCTCAGAAGACAAAGAGTTATTAGCATTCTCTTTGAAGAAGTCTCTGACAGCAGTGATTCAAAAGGGGGAGTATAATCCTTCCCTTCCACACAACTCCCTGTTGCTGCTCCTGCCTCCAGTACACCCCTCCATGGCCCCTCTCAGTCCAGTGCCAGGTGTGCCACACTATGTCCAGAGGGGTGCAACCCCTGAATGCTTGTCCTCCGAAGGCACCTGCAAAGGGTACACCACAGTATGTTACCACCGGGGGGGGGAAAGTGGTGGCCAGTGGGAAGAAAAGGCCCACTCCTTCTCAGTTGGAAGAAACATAGGGGGAGCAGAAGGCCCCTCCAAGACAGGATCCCCACACTTAATGTGTTGTGGGTGGGACATCGAATCAGGTCACCCTCCAAGAGGTCATTTCCATGGGGATGCCCCGGGGTCTTTTAATAGAAAAAGAGCTGCAGGAGTTATTAGCACAATAGCTCATTAACATATGCCACACCCCTGATATCACCGGAAGTGCTGTCAGAAGAGGACGCAAAAGGGGGGGAGGCATCTTCAAAAGCCTCCCCTTCCCTTCCCCAGTCAGCTTGTGCGTGGGGGAACGAAGTGTTTAAACCCCTTCTCACTAGAGTTGGGCCACAGAAGGAGGAAAGAAGGAAGGAAAGAGAGAGAGAGAGAGAGAGTAGAGAGAAAAAAAGAAGGAAGGAGAGAGGGAAAGAAAGAGAAGGAAAGAAGGAAGGAAAGAAATGATAAAAAGAAAGAAGGAAAGAGAGAAGGAAAGGAGAAGGGAAAGAAAGGAGGGAACCCCATCAAGCCCCCGCCACCCCACCAAATCTTCAGCTGAATCCTCTCAGCTGAAAGCAAGTAAAAAACCACTCACCCCTCTGTCTCCTGCTCCTGCTCAGAGCTCAGCTGGCAACATCTTCCATGGCTACATGGTCATGGATGCTGGCACCAATGTGCTGGCAGGGTTGAAGGCTGAGTGCCTCAAGGGCATCATCTGCCTGGCGCACACACTTCATCTAGTGGTGAAGGATGTACTGCGGTTAGGGAGCACTGTCAGGGCCACCTGGGATGCTGCCACCCTTGAAATGCTGTTACCCAAATATAGGCAGTTATGTTCCCCCTGTCCACTTCCCACCCTCAGAGGCAAGATTTTCTTCTGTTTTTCTTTCCCTTTCTGACTGAGCTGCCCTAGATATCTGATTTCTTCTTTCCTGAAGAAGTCTGGCTGTCCTACCCTGTCACTGTATGATATTTTGGCTGTTTGTTCAGCCCAGGAACCTGAGGGAAGGAATGGGAGCCCCCTTTAACCTAAATAAGTGAAATGATACTCAAGGTGTTTTGAAATTCCAAAATAACAAAATATTTTATTTGACAGAGGGAAAAGGTCAGGTTAAATCAGGGGTAAAATTTCGGCAGTAACTCAATGTAGAACTCTGATGTAAATCAGTATATGCACAGACTTTAGTACATATGTTTCAGGCTATTGATAGTTTCATAAGCTTTTCCCCAGTGATTTAGGATCTTCAAGATGAGAGGCTTTTGTTCCAGTGTTCCCCAAACAGTCCAGTACACTTTCTTTGAACATTCACTGACTCTTTTGGTTTTCAGAATGCTGGGATACTCTATTCAGTACCCAAACCCCTTATCTAAACACGCTAGTACTTTACTTGAGCATTACTGACCCTTAAGGTTTCACAAGGCAGTTTCTAACCATACCAAACCCAGGATTTTTCCACTCTTCAGAGCTATTGCTTTGTTTTGACTGGGTAGGGAAATTTCTCCTCTCACTAAAAGTTCTATCCCCTTTTCTTGGCCTGAATGGGATTATTCATCTAAGTACCCACTCTTTCTTTTCAACTTTTCCCAAGTTCTCTGTCTGTGTTAAACTGCTCTCAGTCAGGGCTGAATTCAGAAACTGTCAGTACTCAACTCTTCTCAGCTAGGGCTGAAATCTGGTTGAATTTCTCCTCAGCATTCATCTCTCAAGACTTTCTCTGCTCAGCTGATGCTAACCAATCAAATCCCTTGGAGCAGCCTGTCAGCTGGAGATCCCCTGTGAGTTTGGTGTCTCTAGCCTGCTGGGGGGGGGCATTCTATTGCAGCATGAACCTCATGAACGGAACTGGTTTGTCTAGCACCAAAAAGTGTGTGACAGTCCGTGTTTCATGAACAGCATATGCCATGAACCACAAACCAAACTGAACCACATTTGTGCCCTTCCCTACTAATAATTCACATGGTTGTGTAAATCAGCTCAGAATCATGAAGTTGTGGCCCATGTTCTGCCAAGCAAAGATATAATCCTTTATTTCTCTAACTTGCTGCTTGATGGTTTACAACATATATTTCCTTAATAGCCTATTAGGACAATGTTTTTAATAAAAATCCATTGTGGAAAACCACAGCTTCTTGGATTGCTGGAGCTGAAAGAAACAGCTTGTGCCACTGACTTTGGCCAGGGAGCTTCCTCCTGAGTGGGGAAGAGAGGGATCAGAAACAGGGCTTAGTTTCTCTTGCTGGCTGCTTGAAATCAGCTGAGCATCTGGCCTCAGACTGTATAATGTAACTTTTGTTTGTAAGCTGTAGCTTCTAATGAATGTAAATTTAAGCACACATCCCCATGTGATTCTATTTCAAGGGCAACTGCTGACTTTTAGAAGATAGAAAGACAGCCATGCTTTTGGTTTAGTTGTGCTTTCCCCACAGTTATTCACAGAACATTTGGTATTTTGAAATCACCTCTGAAATCAGAAATGCTCAACAGAAAAGAGTGACAGCTGTGATGGAGAGCTTGGAGGACAGTCACATGCATTAAGAAGACATTTTTTTCCTCCCACAAAACATATGAGTATGTCTCCACAAAACTGGGTGAACCAGCCCATGACTGCTCTTAGGGTATCTATGAACAGGTAGGAGGCACTCTGGACCACAAGAGGGATGAAAGAATTGTCCCTAGTTTATTCTGTTTATATTAACTTTATATTAACAAACCAATTAGCAGCAAAACATTAGGATGAAACCACATTGGAAGTAAAACATCCCCCCCCCCTGGATGCAATCACCCCCACAACACTCTTGTAGCAGCAAGATTTTTTATTGAGTGGTAGAGAGATTCCAAGCATAGACAGATTCTGTGTCAGAACTAGCCTCCTGATGCCAGGTCTGACCCTATGCAAAAAGCAGGACATCCCCCCCCCTATGCCAACCACCCAATCAATATTCTCATTCAGCCTGCCAAAGATCTAAGCCTGCCCTTGTAGCCACCCCCCAGCACCTGCAAACTACTAGTTACATTATCTAGAAGCTCCCCATGTTACAAAGTCATGCTGGACGTTTAGATTATACCCTTCCCAGGGTTTCACAGACAGCTACAAAGCAGCACTATGCAAGTTAAGCAGACATTCACACACACACTCCCCCCCCCCCATCCTAGCAGAGAAGATAAACAGCAGTGAAGTATTTGACCCGGGCAGGGGTCATTTTGTAGAAAAAGAGGTGCAGGAGCTCATTAGCATAACTCATTAGCATAACTTATTTGCATATGCCACACCCCCTGACATCACCGGAAGTGTGTCAGAAGGCAAAACCCACTGCTCAGGCTCCACTGGACTGTTGGACTGTTTTTGATTGCTAGATATTGGGGGGGGGGGAACGTGCAGATCTACCCTAGCAGAGGGTACCTGAATAAAACTTGGTCTTAAAGGTGCCACTGGACTGTTTTGGACCGGGGGACCGGGGGGGGGGGCTCTGCAACTTACCTGGCTGCTTCTTGCTCTGACTGAGGGCTGCTGGGAGCAGGGGGCGGGGCTTTACTGCCGGAGCTCCGCTCCTGTGTGCTCCTGCAGGAAATGACCCATGGACCCGGGATACTTGTAGATGAAAACAGTGCATGAGTCTGGCTAGACAACATTCTATGATAAGTGAGGCCTGAGCTTGACAACATGAGAAGGAGACACAGTATAAGCCATTTGGAATCACCAGGGATCCTGAAATTGAGAGCCGTCATATATAACAGATTCAGGTGGGGTAGCCGTGTTGGTCTGAAGCAGCAGAAAAATGTTTGAGTCCAATGGCACCGTTAAGATCAACAAAGTTATTTATGGTATAAGCTTTCGTATGCAAGCACAGTTTGTCAGATACAATGGAAAGAACCTCCTCAACCATTACTAAAAGGGGATGGGGTGGGAGTTGTTGTCAGGAAGGACCATTTAGAGTCAAGATGCATAAGTACTGAGTGATTATAGCTGAGACTGGATGTAAGAAAGATCTGTGAATGGCAGTAAATTTGCATACAAATACAATAGTTAACAAACAGATGTGGGATTGACACCTATAAGACAAATAAAGTTCAATTCTGGAGCAAGAACTGAGAGACTAGGTATGTACACTCCTCCTGATTAATAGAAACAGATTTCCTCAAATATTGCATATAGGTGGTGCCAGCTGGGCAAGAGAGCACATAAAGATGTTAAATAGCACTGGGGAGAGGATAGCCCCCTGAGGGACTCCACATACCTATGGGTATCATGGTGAATCCCTTTCCCCTAGTGCTAACCTTTGTCCCCAACCTTGGAGAAAGGAGACAAACCACTGCAAGGCTGTTCCCCAGATCCCCATGTTGGCAAGGCGGTGGCTCAGAAGATCATAGTCAACCATGTCAAATGCTGCCAATAAGTCAAGCAATATCAGCAGTGCTGACCTGCCTTAATCCAGCTTTCTGTGGAGATAAGAACATAAGA
The DNA here is from genome assembly GCF_001447785.1 of Gekko japonicus. NCBI lineage: Eukaryota > Metazoa > Chordata > Lepidosauria > Squamata > Gekkonidae > Gekko > Gekko japonicus. The sequence goes on from NW_015163610.1 coordinate 1,363,332, forward strand.
GACGCCAATGTTGGATCAGGCCAAAGGCCCATCCAGTCCAACACTCTGTGTCACACAGTGGCCAGAAATACCAGTGCCATCAGGAGGTCCAGCAGTGGGGCCAGGACATTAGAAGCGCTCCCACTGTTGACCCCCCCAAGCACCAAGAAGACAGAGCATCACTTGCCCCAGAGCCCCTATCTATACCTTGTGGCTAATATCCACTGATGGACCTCTGCTCCATATGCTTATCTAATTCCCTTTTGAAGCCGTCCATGCTTGTAGCCGCCACCACTTCCTGTGTCAGTGAATTCCATGTGTTAATCACTCTTTGGGTGAAGAAGTACTTCCTTTTATCCATTCTAACCCGACCGCTCTGCAGTTTCATGGAGTGCCCACGAGTTCTTGTATTGTGAGAAAGGGAGAAAAGTACCTCTTTCTCTACCTGCTCTTTCCCATGCATAATCTTATAAACCTCGATCATGTCACCCCTCAGTCGTGTTTTCTCCAAGCTAAAGAGCCCTAAGCTCTTTAACCTTTCCTCATAGGGAAAGTGTTCCAACCCTTTTATCATTCGAGTTGCCCTTTTCTGCACTTTTTCCAAAGCTATAATATCCTTTTTAAGGTGTGGTGACCATAACTGCACACAGTATTCCAAATGAGGTCTCACCATTGATTTATATAGGGGCATTATGATATTGGCTGATCTGTTTTCAATACCCTTCCTAATAATCCCCAGCATAGCATTGGCCTTCTTTATTGAAGTCACACACTGTCTCGACATTTTCAGTGAGTTATCCACTACAACTCCAAGATCTCTCTCTTGATCAGTCTCTGCCAGTTCAGACCCCATCAATGTGTATTTATATTTAGGATTTTTGGCTCCAATGTGCATCACCTTGCACTTGGCCACATTGAACCCCATTTGCCATGTTGACGCCCACTCGCCCATCCTTGACAGATCCCTTTGGAGTGCCTCACAATCCTTACTGGTTTTCACCCCTGGTTTTCATCCGTGAAAGCGACCAAAGTCATCTCCATCCCGTAGCCGGGCAGAACCCAGATGGAAGGGATCCAAGGCCAAGGTTTCCTCCAAGAAAACCTGGAGCTGCTCCACAATTGCTCTCTCAACTACCTTTTCCAGGAACAGTAAGTTCTTCACTGGGCAGTAGTTGGCCAGATCTAAAGACTTTTTTGTTCTGCAGCAACCTGACCACTGCCTCTTTTAAACTCCCTGGGAAGGCCCCTGAACTCAGGGACAGGTTTATAATATCCACCAGGGGAGCCTGCATTCCATCACTGCTGGCTTTAACCAGCCATGATGGACATGGGTCAAAGAGGCAGCTGGTGGGCTTCACAGCATCCAAGATCTTGTCTATCTCAGCTGTGATAGCAGGCTGAATTGGTCCAATGCTGGATCCAAAGATGGCCAAGAGGCCTCCAGTTCACTTACTGTATCAACATTAGCGGGCAGATCCTGGTGGAGCAACAAGACTTTATCAATTAAAAAGCTCACGGGCTTCCAGGTTTGGTGACTTGCTGGACGGGTGCACTCTATCATACTCCGATGTGAGCACCACCAAAATCATGGCAGATGGGAGGGGTCTCAGATGATTCTGGGGGCCCCTAGAGCCCTTGTAGGTGGCTCATAGCCTGGGGCATGAGGGGTGCCTCTTCCAAGGCAACGGGCAAGGAATTGAGACTCCCCTTTGCCCTGATAGGTCCCATCACCACGAGCCCAGTATGGAGGCAGAGACACACGCCTGACGAAGCGAGCAAGTGATCCAGCATTTGGTTATTCTACCCACCTTTTGAAATAAGCATCAGAATGAACTGTGAGTCCAAGCATCCCCATAACTAACCAAGCATTAAAGCAGATAACTGTCTCAAAAGCCCCAAGCTTACTCAGGGGTGGGGGAGGAGTTGAAATCCCTTCCCTGGAAAAAGCAGTGGCTCATGAGCGAAAGCAAGAGGCAGAGTGACGGTTTTGACCAGAAAAGCTTCAATCTAGCCAAATACGGGGCAGAATTGTCCAAAGAATATAAAGCAGACAGACTTTGAGAGTGTTTAAACAATGTCGCTGCGAGGAGACAAAATGGCAATTAAGAAGAAACCTTCTCCAGGAACTGCCAGCTCAGTGACTTCAACTCTTAAACCGGAAGCAGCTACTGACTTCCCAAACATGTTGGCTATGGCGCTGTCCCCTCTGCTGGACCAGATGACCAATCTCAACAGTAAATTTGATGCTCTCCAGAAACAGTTGAAAGAAACTGTTACAAAGGCAGAAGAAACCGATAAGGCAGTCAAACAAATTGATGCTAAGGCAAACTCGATAAATCAGAGACTGGAGGCAGTGGGAAAAGGGTGGATTTCCGATAAGGAGCAGCTGTTACAACTACAAATGGAGAAATCACTATATGTCCTGAGGTTCCAGGGTATCCCAGAACAGAAAGGGGAGAACAAAAGAGATATTGAGTGAAACATTGGCACCAGTGACAGATCTCAAAGCTGAACTTATACAAAGCGATATGGACACGGTTTACCGAACCTATCCAGATTTCATTAAGAAAAATAAACTGCCTGGTGAAGTATTTCTTAAGTTCTCCAAGAGATCAATGAGAGATATAATTTTGAAAGCGACAATGGGATAACTCTGAAAATCGAAGGCGAAGAGGCGAGAGTTTGAAAAGACATTCCATTTGAGATACAAAAGCAGAGGAGACAATACAAAAATCTAACTTCCTTTCTATTTTTTTTTTGGTAAACAAAGTTTTTATTTTCATAGGAATTCGACATTTGACATTCAATCATTTACACTTTTCCATTGTTTACCCCATTCCCGTTTCCTCCCTTCCCCTCTGTGGCTTCCCGCAATGCTTCCCCCCCAACTCCACCTTGCTATACTTCATCCATTATATCATTTTCTTATCGTTACAATCTTAAGATAACATCATTTGACTTAATATTGATCTAAACATATTAAATTTTGTTTCACATCCCAGTTCTTTTCCAGATATATTTTAAAGTCACTCCATTCTTCAAAAAACACGTCGTCTTCTTTGTTATTCAACTTTTTTGTGATTTTATCCATTTCAGCCATGAACAGAACTTTTTGTATCCAGTCTTCAATCTCTGGTACTTTCTCTGTTTTCCAGCATTGTGCATAGATCATTCTCGCTGTTATTATTAAGTACCAGAGTAAAGTCTTTTTAGTCGTATTGACTTCTTCCATTTTAAGTCCCAAAAGCAGAATTTCCAGTGCTTTTTTGAAAGAGCATTTCAGTATTTTTTGCATTTCAATGTGGACTTTTGTCCAAAAGTCTACAACTTTCTCACAAGTCCACCACATATGGTAAAATGAGCCCTCATGGTTCTTACATTTCCAACATTTATTTGACATATTCTGGTTCATATTTGCAATTTTCTTTGGAGTCATGTACCATCTATACATCATTTTATAACAGTTCTCTCTGACATTGGTACACGTCGATATCTTAATAGAATTTTTCCACAAATACTCCCAGGTTTCCATAGGCACTTCCTTATTCATGTTAATTGCCCATTTTATCATTTGCTCTTTCACAGTTTCGTCTTCCGTATACCATTTTAACAACACTTTGTACATTTTAGAGATATTTTTTCCCCCTCCACTCTCCCAAACATTTTCCATTTCATTTTTTTCCTCTCTAAAACCATAATTTTTCTTATCTGATCTAAAAAGATCATGAATCTGCATATATTTCAGCCACTCATACTCATATTGTATTTCATTCTGCTTTTTCATTACCCATTCTGTTCCCTCTTTTTTAATTAAATCTCTATATGGCAACCAATCCCTGTCTCGCTGTCTTGAGTATGATGTTAACACCTCTACTGGGACCATCCACAATGGTCTAACTTCACGAAAATATTTTTTATATCTCATCCATACCACAAACAATGCTTTTCTCACCAAATGAAGTTTAAAAAAGCTATCCATTTTTGTCTTATCATACCATAAATATGCATGCCAACCAAATCTACAGTCATGGCCCTCTAACCCCAATAGTTTATCATTCTCAAGTTTCACCCATTGTTCCATCCAGGTTAGACAGACCGCTTCATAATATAGTCTGAGATTCGGTAGCTGCAATCCTCCTCTTTCTTTGGCATCGCAAAGTATTTTCATTTTGTTCTTGGTTTCTTGCCTGCCCAAACAAACTTTGATAACTCTTGTTGCCATTTAATTAGCAAATCCGTTTTGTTTAATATTGGTATTGTTTGGAACAGGAACATCAAGCGTGGTAGGACATTCATTTTAATAACTGAAATTCTTCCCATCAGTGATAAATTCATTTTGTCCCATTTCTTAAAGTCTTGAGTTAACTTAGTCCATAATTTCTCATAATTGTTCTTATATAAGTCTATGTTTCTTGCCGTTAACTCAATTCCCAAATATTTCGTTCTTTTAACTACTTCGCATTGTACCAGGTCTTGTAGTTCCACTTGTTTCTGTTTCGTCATATTTTTACAAATAAGCTTTGTTTTATTCTTATTCACGTAAAATCCAGCCAATTCTCCAAAGTCTTTTATTTTTTGGAATAGTAATGGTAACTCTTCTTTTGGGTTTTCC
>NW_015163610.1:1370030-1451910 GCF_001447785.1 Gekko japonicus
TCCAGTTGTTTCTCTATTTGTTCTTCCAGTTGCTTAACTATCTTAGCCCCCAGTGATTTTTCTATTTGTTCCCCCATAGCTTGAATTGCATCAGTCATCCTCTTCTCCATCGCTTCCATGGCGGCCTGCATCTCTCTTTTCTCCCTTTCCCTGGACATTCTGGGGGTTGATGTAGATCCTGTCCTTGGTCTCACAACTGGTTTAACTTCTGGGTCTGAATCGGCTCTTTTCTTTCCTCTTCTGGTCTCCGTTTTGGCGATTTCACTACAGTGCGCAAATTCACAAACAAATAGTCTCTTCTAGATAATAAACTGTAGATCAGCCAAATCGCTCTATTTGCGCTCGTCAAAGACCCTCAGATATAAGTTTAAAAAGTAATTTTAGTTGAAGTCCTCCTCAAAATGTCGGGCGCAACTTCTCTATGGTAAATTGGTATAGAGTAGGTCAGTTTGTTGTTTTGCAGGTCCCGTCTGTTCGCATAAACTCACATCCGGTCCTGCACCATAGGGAGTCCGATCTTCTTCCTGTTAACTGCTCCCCTTCTAGGGTTTCTGCTTCCTGTTCAACCCACTCGGAACTCTTCTTTGGTTACACAAGCCTACTCTTCCTGCGATGTATTTTGTCAGTTTCGATTTTACGGCTGCGCGCACATCTCAGTCCTCACCACAGGAATGATAAACAATATACTTTTTTACGATTTTAAAGCCTTCAATCAACTTTTTTCTTTTCCGGAATCGGATTTCTGGGAATGTCTATTCATTATCCGCTCAACCGCTTATCTCAGATTACTTCATAGCTTAGTTCAGGTAAGCGGTACGTTTATTGTTATCTAGCACGATCAAAATCGGGTTTCGCATTGCTTCTTTTCACTCACTGTTGTTGCCCTTCTTCAAGAGATCGGCTGATGGAAGATTTAAACCGGTATTCCGGCTCGAATGGCCACTGGAGAGTTGCTTGGCACTTGCCCTCTTCGCGGGAGGAGATCAAAGCCTGATTTAGCTTCTTCCGAAACGCAATCACGCCAATCTCATACTCCCTCTTGGGCGCCGCTGCCTGCTTGTCCCCCCCCCTCGCTGGGGAGCGATGCATTGGGCTAATAACTGCCCAATCTGTCAGAAGTGGCCGTCGCTCACTTCGCACGATCGCGAAATGCGTTAGTCCTCCATCTTAGCTCGACCGGAAGCCAAAAATCTAACTTCCTTTTTAGACAAACATTCCATTCCCTTCAGATGGATATTTCCAGAAGGACTTATCTTCAACTACAAAGATAAAAAAGGGAAGATTGATTCTGTTTAAAAAGCAAAGACATTTTTGGAGAAGCACCAAACAGAGGCTAAAGAAAAAGAGAAAACAGAGGACAATCAAATAGAAGAAAAGAGTGAACATGGATTGGAAAACAGTGGAAGTACTTCTGGCAGTTCCTCAGAAGATTCTGTTTCTGAAAAATGAGAAGGAGCTCCTAAAATCCTCAAAGTTAAACTGAGCTATGATAAAAGCAAACACAAGAGATAAATAATGCGATGTGTAGTTTAATGCTGAAAACCTTACTTATTTCTTTTCTTTTATATATATAAGAAACTAGGATGCAGCTATTTTGGCTAATTGTACTTGAATTAGTTTGATTTCGAAAAAATTATGAACAACAACATTTCTTTTTTGTTTTGCCTATAACTGTGGGAAGTTATACGGTATCTCTATGTAATATGATCCTTGCTTTAGCTTTTGTATTTTATGTTTAGTTTTAGTTTCCCCTATTTTCCCCACCCTTTGTAGTCTTTGTAGTGGAAAAGCAATAAAAAACATTTATAAAAGAAAAAAGAAAAAAGCTTGCAAACACCTCACAGCTAATGGTTGAATTCCTAGTATTTTGAGATGTTAAAGACCGAATTACACTAAACAATTGTGCTAGGCAAGAGCATCTGACACATCTGTCAAGCATTACTAATAACCTATAGTTGAATCTAGTTCAAGTATTCCCTGGAAGGCTATCCTTCTCCCATCCTCATTCCATTCTGAGTGTGCAGCTGGGCTGCCAAATCTGGGTCAGGACATTCCTGGTGATTTAGGGATGGAACCTGGGGAGGGTGGAGTTTGGGGAAAGGGCAGGGCCTGAACAGAACATAATGATGCCTCTCAAAGGGCAGGATGTCCCGCCTCCAAAGTATTCAGAACCTAAAAAGGTTAGTCAGGAATAGAAAAGAGCCAACTTCCAGCCACCACCTGGTGGTTGGCAACCCTAGTACACAAACATGCATAATATGGACATAGTTAACTGCACAAATATCATATTTTCAAATATTCGTCATAGGTACAGGAGCATAAGGAAGTCATAGGTTCAGAGGGATTTCTGTATTTGTGCAAATTAGGTGGGTTATTTTGTTCCACAATTCAAAGTTAGCAAACATGTTTCCCTTTGAAGCCCTCATTTGCTATTCACAGCTCAGCCCAGCTAAGTAGCTGCCTGAAGTGTATGTTGCCCATGTTAATGCATCCCACTGAACCCACAATTGGACTCAGTAGCAATCTCTGTTGATGGGGAAGGGTCTCTACAACCTACAATCTTTCTAACTATTCTAGCTCCACTTTTACCATCCTGAGCACCATGCTAAATAGACTCACAAATCTTAGTACCTGGTTTGAATTCTCTATACTGCACACAGACCTCCAGGAATCTAGATGCTAGAAAAACATCCAACAGGACTGCAAATTGATTTTTGTTTCAGATACATAATTTCCCATAGCCTTTGAAAATCACCCCTACTGCTAGTGACATAGGGGATAACAATTTCTTTGGTCTTCTCATGCACTCTCCTCACTGAGGGTGGCAAGAGGCAATGTCCTACTGTCAGGATAGTGTTGTAAAGAACTGTGGAGGTGATTATCAAACAAGATGGCTAGCCACCATTTTAGGTAGGGGAGATAAATCATTCACTACTATGGAGATTATATTTTCAGTAAATGTTTCTGCTGCTTTCCTTCAGATGCTGGGGCAGCCAGCAAATCATTCCTTGCTGGGTGTTTTCAGGATGCACATATCCAAAATCTGGTGTGGCACTTATCTGTTTTAAAAAAGCAAAAACTTTAAAAAAGCAAAAACTCTTCAGTGCCACTCCAGATCCATATTCACCATTATCTCTATATCTATCTATTATATTTGAACTCCATCTATTATATTTGTACTCCATCCTTCCTCCACAGAGCTCAGAGCAGCATGCATGGCTCTCGCCTCCTTAGTTATATACTCACAATAACTCTGCAAAGTCAGATCGAGAGAGAATAACACTGGCCAAAGTGACTTTAATGGCAAAGCAGGGATCTAAATCTTGTTATAATTGGATACTCTAACTACCGGTACTATACTACACTGGCATGTGTGCATACATTCACACAGCACAGTCTATCATTACATATGGGAAGGGCAGGACAGTTTGGTGTAGTGGTTAAGTGCACGGACTCTAATCTGGGAGAACTGGGTTTGATTCCCCACTCCTCCACTTGCACCTGCTGATGTGACCTTGGGTCAGTCACAAGCTCTGGCACAGCTGTTCCTAAAAGAGCAGTTTGTGTCAGAGTTCTCTCAGCCCCACCCACCTCACAGGGTGTCTGTTGTGGGGAGGGGAAGGGAAAGGAGTTTGTAAGCCGCTCTGAGACTCCAAGTGAAGGGTGGGGTATAAATCCAATCTCTTCTTCTTTTTCTTGCTTTGACTCCAAGATGCTTCTGAAAACACTAGGCCTGATTCACCAAGATTTTCCCCAGGCCTGTAGCTACACTGCGGCATCTTGGGGCTAGTCCCCCCCCCCCGATTTACTGGCAAGGCCCCATGATTTCCCATCCAGCCCAGGGCCCTCCCAGGAGGGGCAGTTCCAGCCACGGGCCTCTGGGGGAGGAGGCAAACTAGATGCTCACAGTGGAAGGGATACTCTGACTTGCCAGCGACCGAGCAGAGATCAGCGCAGCACGGGATTCCTGCACCCCACTCTCTTTAATTAAATTACCTTTAATTTGATTAGCCAGTGCCACCTGAGAAATTTAAATGCCCCTTGACTTAAAAAATCCTGACTACAGGCCTGATTTCCCCTATTTTTATTATTTATTTATTTTACCCCCCCCTCCACCAAAGCAGGCTCAGGGCAGCTTACAGAACATACATATAAATGTATACATTAAAACTCCAAAATATGCAAAGAACAAAATTAAGTTAAAATCACAGTATAAAACCCTTTGTGTATGTATTTCCACCACCAGTGTTTATATTGTGTTTTATGTAAAAACCCTTTTAAGGCATTGTCGGGTTTTCAGAAGGCTCATCCAAAAAGTGGCTTCCTGTGCTCATAAATGACTGATGTAGGACACAAATAGGAAAGTACAAAATGGCCAAAAGAAAGGCAGGTACTCTGTACTGAGTAGGGTATAATGAGTGGTGTTGCCAGCCTCTAGGAAGTGGCTGGAGATCTCCTGGGATTACAACTAATCTCTAGGTGACAGAGATCAGTTCACCTGGAGAAAATTGTGACTTTGGAAGGTGGACTCTGGCATTATACCCCACTGAAGTCCTTTCCCATCCCCAAACCATGCCCCCCGTAGGCTCCACTTCCAGGTATTTCCTGACCCAGAGAATTATCACCAGGTATTTCCTAACCCAGAGCTGGCAACCCTAGGTGAGGCCATCAAAGTGCTGTTGGAGTACAAGCTTCAGCTTCACATAATGCTCACCTGCATAATGAGGTGAGCTGCAGGGCCACAAGAAGTCTTCACTGGCCATCATATCCTTTTCCCCCCTCATCCTCTTTATCCTCTTTTTCCAATGGAGAAAATGGCAGCTTTGGAGGATGGACTCTGTGGCATCATACCCCCATTGAGCTCCTTCCCTCCCCTGAACTCTTCTGGATTTCCCAGGTTGCCCCCCACATCCTTCACGTGTGATGTAGTGATGTTACTTCTGGTCTTCACCAATAAGTTGAGTCACCATATTGTGCAATGCTCCTCCTTCTCATGCCCTACTTCCCAAGGCTCCCAGAATTGTCAGATGCAGGCCTGGAAACCATAGTCCTCCATAGGCAGTGCCTCAGTGTTCCAAGCTATCCCCTCCACCCAAGCACTTGAAATCAGTCAGTGACAATCCAGACTATATGATACTTTATCTGCACTTTGATTTATCTAAGTCTTATTAGAAGGTGAGCCCAGAATGGCTTCCCCATCATTATTGAGTAAAGGAAGTCACCATACCATGCTTACCCCACTTATTGGGATGGAGTCATGCAGTTCAGCACACTCCGGAGCACCTGACCTGTCTGAAATAAAGATTATTAGATTCACATTTTCATGAACATGAGGGCTGACTATAAAAGCTTCAGAAATTTCATATAATTTCCTGGTTGTTTGTAGTAGGAATCTAAGAATCTTGACATCTGAAGCTTTGACAGATAGGGCTGGACTCATTTCTTAGATTCAGGTGGTGCCTAAGGATACAAGATTCTGTCTTGTTAGGCATGCTTAGAATTTTGACAGAAATACAATTTCCAGGCAAATACTATGTTCAAACTCCTTCACCCACATGTAAGGTAAGATGAGGCAGTCAGTGATTTTGAAGTCCTGGTCAAAAAGTCAGGATAGGATACCCACTGACACCCCCACTGGCTGTCACTGCTGGGGCTAAGCAAGGGTAGCCCTCACCCTATGTGGGAGCTTTTGTCAGCATGGTGCCCAGCACAGATTTCCCTGTTACTCATGTCCCCGAGGTGAGCTCCTGATCATATTATGTTTATTTTTTCTGTTGAAGTCAAACTCAGGCTCAGAGCTGGGCTGAGCAACTTTATGCCTGCACAGTAGCCAGTTGTGCTACACATCAGTGTTCTGCCTTGTTAAATGACAAGTTGTATATGGTGGTTTCTGTTACTCTGTCCACACACTAAGTCATCTAATTTACTGAAGAAGAGGCATGCGGTCATTGTCAGGTCATTAAACTGATTAATCTCTAAAGCATAGAATTATTGCTAGTGTATCCCTTCTTAGTGCCTGCACTTTGCATCCAGTGTCTGACAATATGTATACTTTTTGTCCCTGCAAGTCAGGATCATCTATTTATGAAATGATTACAAGAACAGATCTTTAGATTCATGGACAGACATACAAATACAGACACCGTGAGTCTAACTCAAAAATATTTTTGTTCTTTTTAGCTGTGTGCCTGTTAAAAATTAGAGGTGGTGGCAGTGGTAGACAGATGGTGGCAGCTGTGAGAAACTAGTGTAAACTAGGGATGTACAAGGGGGGAAATGCATTTTTTGGATTTTGGAGTTTTGGACTCTTAAAATTTTGGTATTGCCTTGAAAACCCGAATTCCAATATTGGTATAGTATTAGAATTCAGGTAAAATTTGGGAATCCCATTTTTGGGGGGCTCCATTATACCCTAAGCGGCTATTATAGTCAATGGCAAATCTCCTAGGGTATATTCTACAGCCAGAGTGCACAATTTAATTGTACAGACTCATTAAGAAATGTACAGTACCATCCTAAGCTGAGGTAGACCCTACTAAAACTATTGACTTCAATGGACTTGGAAGGCTGCAACTCTGCTTAGGATAGAGACCCTTAGGCCTTATACTCCTGGGGATTGTCAGAGAATGTACCTATTACAAAAGAAACCCTTAATTGCCAAGAACATATCCAAAGCCTTCTTCCCTCAGGGAAGACTGTCAAGAGAACTGCTCTCAGTGAATAAGTTCATAAATGTTCACATCTCTAATGTTCATCTATACTTCCACCCTCCATTATCATTGATGTTGGTCTCACGTTCAAAACGTAAATGGACCTTTACCCAATAGCCCTCTGCTCTGCTTGTGCAAACCCAATATAATAGCATGCACCTCCAGGTTAGAAGGAGTTTAGACCAAGATAAGGTAGGTAGATTTCATGCATTGGGCGGGGGGGGGGGAGGGGGATCCATCCCAATGGAACAGTCAGACAATTATACATTTTAGTCTACCTGTCAGTTATTTCAGTTGCACCTTATCAGAGCTGCAGATCTGAAGGGAAATTCTGTTTTAGTGGAGTTTGGAATCATTCCGTAATTGAGGCATCAAGTGTAATAGCCTGTTGTCAAACCCTGTGAATCTTGTGTAGAAGAAAAAGGGATTTCCTCAGAGAAGAGAAACTATCTCACCTATCTGGACAATTCCTTCCTACCTGTACTAAATTAAATTTGGAAATATTGTTTTCCAGTATCTGCAATTGCCTTCTCTCACACACACACTTTCTCACTCATACCCCTCTTCCCATATTGACTCCTCCATCCAAATTTCACCTTGGATAAGTGGCACATAACTTTCCCTGATAAAATAATAAAGAAGACTTCTGTGAGTAATCATCAATATGACAAAAAGTCACATAAATCCATCCATCACTGTTGACAGCTGTCTACTACCTTTGAATCATAACAGCAGCTCACTGAAATAAACAAATTGAGGAGGTGTCCCACCACTCTTGTCTCCAATGCCTTATAAAGACAGCTGTGGTCTGGCCTGACTGCTCAGTCTTTGATCACCATTCATTTTTCTCTGCTGTTTTGTCCATCCTTGAAGATCTGTCACTGACTAATGGCAGCAAACACTAGACTTCATCCCCCAGCTGGCTTGATGCAACAAAAAATAATAATAAAACTTCAAGTAGAAGAATTCAATGGATCTGTGCTTTTTGCATTCATGAAATTTTATTACATCATGTTTGTTTGTGTGTTTTAATTTGCAATCATTTGTTATGGGTTTTTAGAACCCAACCTGTAATATTAGCTGATGCAAACAAAAAAGCTGAAGCATGGGGGAGGGACCTATATTCTATCCTATGCAAGTCTTTCCATAACTAGTAAAACTAGCTGTTGGCCTGTGATTCAGTCCTCTGCCATGACTCACAGAACAATTTCCCTCTATTCATTCATAAACGACCCTTCTTAGATTCCAGTTCTAATATCATTACATCTCCCCTTTGGAATACAATATTGCTGTCTTTCTCTAATGGGTTTTCTTATCATTCTGCCCCTTGGAATGCCAATACCAGAACCTTCTCTAATTCCACATCAGCATTGTACTTCAACAACTTCATCTGTTTGGAGACGAGGTGTTCTCAATGATTTACTGAGCTGTTCAAATGCTTTCTCGCAGCTGCTGCCTATCCACCTATCTGCTGCTGCTTCTATCACCCACATCTAATTATTAAAAAACACATAGTTATATGTAAAGCAATTCTGTTTGAGATTCTTTAGGTGAGATTTACTATTTAGGTGTTGCTATGTGTGCCTTCAGTGTTTGTCCATGAACCTAACAAATCTTGTATTATTCTTGGTATCACTTAAGGATATGTGTTGCTGACTACACAGGAACAAAAAGCAGACAACCTCTGTAAGGTACTTTAAAGGATGCATTTGACTCTGAAGCCACAAAAAGAGGGTAAATGAGCCAGCCAAGACTGTGAGGGAAACTTTTTTCTTCTCTGGTGATTGAAAGGTTTAGTGTGAGAACTGTACAACCTCTTTAGACCTTGCAATTGTAATCCAAAGTGCATTCTACCACCTCAGACTCTATCTCTTTCTTGTTATCTCATTCAATCAGGCATTAGATATGAAGGCTTGTGTGTCATTGAGTAACACTTGCTATAGGGCAACACTGGAGGAGGACTATTACCTTTTTGTGGACTTCTCAGAAATGTCTGATTGGCCATTGTGGGAAGCAGAATGCTAGACTAGATGGACCTTTGGACTAATTCAGCTGGGGTTTTGCTATGTTTTCTATGATTGCTCAGAAATGCTTCCTATACGGTCTTAAGTTCTTAATTGATTTTAGTTGGTTTTGTTTTAAGGATTTTCACTCACCTAGAGCTTTTGAAGAAGATGATTAAATATTTAAATAAATAATATTTAATATTATATTTTAGAATACACAGCATTGTGTCAACTTATGTGTTCACATCCAGCACTTAACTCCTAAATGCAGCCATTCCTCAACATTCTGTCACAGTCTTAAAAACTATAGGAACTTATATGTTTTTCTGTTACTAACAGAGAAGTGGAGTTCATAGTCTTCTCTCATTTTGCAGAGGTCTCTTGAGTGTGGTGTGGTTGAAAATTATCTACTATGGCTGGCACTCTTTGTAATAGTTCCACCTTCAAATTTCCTTTGCAATCCGTGTTCATGTTCAATTTTATTTTCACAAGCTGAGTTCTTTTTCTGATGTATTAAATTGAAAATATCGTCTATTACATCTTTTCTGCTGTAACCTCAAAAGAACTACTGCTTTGTATCTATTGCTTTTTGTTCCCAATTACTTACACTGTGGATAGAAACTGAATCTTTAAGCTTTATCTTGGGTAATATAATAGATCCTCTATCATGTTATCATTTGTGTGTGTGTGTGTTTTAAATAAGCACAGCTATATCTAAACTCATTTATCTTAGCATACTGTTGATTTTTTGGAAATGCAGGAAGCCCTAACTCCTCAGTTAATGACTGCAAACATTTTCCCAAAATATAATTCTTTCTATTTTCCTGCAGGACATGTTGTGCTACAGGATTAAGAGCTATACTCAGGGATGATATTGGTTGTCCTAATTATGGACCTCCAAAATATTTATAGAATACGATTAATTTCTAATTAGACTGAGCTGAAACTACTCACCATTTTTCATGAAAATTTTTGCCATTGTAAAAAAGAGCAACACCCCTTGGAAAGATGCTCATTCTTATGTATAAATTGCCACTACTTGCCCCCATTCTCAATTGCTTTCAGTGACATCACCATGTAGCCATATCTGATGAACTGTAATTTTATTTTATGTCATCTAACAACTGCATAACATCAGATAAAAAGTTGTGGCATCATCCAGTTCTCTACATGTCCCTTGATTAAATGGGTTCACCCATGTGACTAATTAAGGAACAGGAAGAAGAAGCAAAAGGGGGGTGGCACTGATGAAACAGCAGCCAGAGAAACAAGAGTACTACATAGGGTCAAAAAGGGCTGAAAAGGCACTAAATAAATCTTATGTGGGAAAAGTTTTTGCCCTGGTGGGAAAATGCCCATTGTGATCTGAAAACTGAAATAGTTGAATATTTGGTGGAGAACTCTAATTTCTGTAAGGAACCTGTGAAGTGGAAGTATTGAATATATTTATAAAACAACAACAACAAATACCTTTTATTGGCATAAAATATTAGACAGTAAAACAATCCTATAAAATTTGTGAAAAATAAATAACTTCTAAAAGCATTACAAAGGTATGTCTATTTATATGAGCTTAAATTATAGCAAAATAAAATTTTGCCCAACCACAAAACCTTAAATTAAATTATACAAACTCATTGAACTCAATTAGAATGATCAGGGACATTTTTTCATTTTATAAGACCATAAAAGAACTTGGCAGTCAATTCAATAATCTCCGAATCTCAAGAAGTAAGGAGGTAGTGTAGCTTGCTTCTGTCCGGTTGGCATGCTACCTTGCTAAGGGGGACTTCCAGAAATTTCACTTGAATGTCGTTTTGCAAATTACAACGTAAAAGTACATGCTCAACTGTTTTTATTTCTCTCTTATTGCATCCACAATATCTAATTGCATAAGGGATTTTCTTATATCTCTCCTCAAGAATAGCAGAGGGGAGAACATTGAACCGTGCTAGCATGTAAGCTCTGCACAATTGCGGTGATATCAGGGAGAAAAAATATTGTGGTGGAGCACCAGAGAGTGGATAGGCCCATCTAACTGAAGAGCACCTACCGGAAGCAAGAGCTCTGAGCTCTTGCAGTTCTATATCAATAAGTCTCTGCTTAAGCAGAATAAAAACCTCCGGCTCTGTTAAAGTGACAAAATCGTTCAGATTAAAACCAATAGAATTAATTTTCTTTTCAATAGCCGAGAGCCAGGCAGAGGGATGGGAATCTTTCAACATATAGGCAAGAAGGCTATTATGAGTGCATCTAAAATGCAAAGAATATATTTATATTGGTTCAAGAAGAAATTTGCATGCTGATCTAATTCCTGAGCTAATAGATCAGGTAGAGTGTTAACAAATCCATGCTGTTCCTGATGGCATCATCAAGCAAACTGTGGGGTTCCCAGAACCATGACCACCACTGCAACTTACCTGCTGTTGCTAGTGCTGCAGAGTTCTGCAGTGGTGGTTGTGGCAGGTGGCCAGCCAAGAGAAGGGAAGATTCACTTTGCCTTTCTCTTTCGTTCTTTCCGCCTTCTCTCACTCCCCACCCCCTATTGTCTCAGAGGTGGTTTCTGGATACCTGGTGCCCTCTGGGAAAGATAGCTTCCCTGTCCAATGTTAAGGAAAATGTCAATTGCCTCTAGGACTTCTGCACTCAATTCTCTGTGCCATCTTTTATTAGTCTGTATGTCAGAGAAGAATTGGTATGCTTCACAAGATGAATGCTCTTGTTTCTTTCCATTGCCCTTTTCCCTTTCTTTTGTCTGCTTATTCTTGCAAAATAGTTTGATTTATTTCAAATTGGACAACTGGATGTCCAATGTTCTGGTACCATTTCCTAGAGTGTACCAGATGCTATTACAGCTGCCACCAGCATCTCATGTCTCCAGAGTATCAGGAGGCAACTTGGAGTGGGAGGGAGGAAACCTTCTCTGGTTATATCATATGGGCCACTAAAGAATGTAGAGCTGTAATGATTGGCATTATAAGCTTCTGAAGCTCACACTCAAAGCCAAAGAAGTGCAAACTTCAGGATCATCTCTAAGTTCAGTATGAAGTAGTTACAGCTCTTATAACAGGATCAATATTCTTTGCAATATTGCAAACCTGGCTTCACTCATCTCCATTGCTTCTTTGTGTTCTAGTCGTCCGTACTCCCTTGCATCCAGGTTTGCATAATTCATTTAATTCATACTATTTTTAACGTTTTTGAATTAAAGTTACCTTAATAATAATATTAACTTGTGACTCAATGTCCTTGATAAGTGAAGCATTAGTTTTCAATTAAAACTTCTAGCACAAAGTGGCATAATAATAACCTCCTGGTATTAAGAAAATCAGGAAATTCGGCTCGGGCGGGACCGTCCCTGAAGGGGGCGTGCCTCGGACGGGCTGCCTTTGCCACCTGGGAAGGAGCGAGGCAGACGTGGCATAAGGGGCTAACAAGGGGGCGGGGGCGGAAGTTCCTTAGCCGGCCCTCGCCTCCCTTCCTTCAGTTGCCTCGCTGCGCTTGGACGAGAAGGAGCTACGAGCTCGTGTGCTCCTGAACGCAGCGAGGGGCCTTGGCGTCGAGGAGGCGTCGTTCTCTGGGGGAGCGCAGACAGCGTAGCATCGCCGTTTGAGCGGCAGCTGCTGGTTTGGTCGGCAGTGTGGAGCAGCGCAAGGCGGCTGGGACCGTAGGGCGACGGTACAGCGGGCAAGGCTCTGCGCCGGCGGCCGGTTCCGGGTGGCGACGCGTTGCGGCCGGGGCCGAGACAGCGGGGCTTAAGGGCCTCGTGGGCCTGCCGGAGTTTTAGCGCTCTCTGGAAAGGGGCAATAAAAAACTCGGGTGGACTGGTCATGGGTGTGTGAGCGGGGGGCAGTTTTGTGAAGGGGAAAGAGGCTTGCTGGAACTGGGGTGTTGTCAGTCCACCTTTTTTGCCCCTTCTCCCTCCTTTTTGACTAGCAAATATCTTCTAGAGGGCCAAGGCCTATACTGGGTTGGGCCCAGAGTGTGCTAGGCGGCGGCCATTTTCGGCACGTGGCCTCCTTTCAGTTTTGGGGCAGCCATTTTATTTTGAGGGGCGGCCATTTTAGGAGGCTTGAGGCACTTTCAGTGGGAGTGGTGCCACGGGGCTGTGAGAAATTTTTCCTTTGCTCCCTGTGCTTGCTGAGACTTGCTGGGGTTTTTTTTGGGGGGGGTGTCTTATTGGGGTTTGCATAATGATATGGGGCCCAAAAGAAATTCTGGTAAGGGCAAAGGAAAGGGAAAAGGTAAGCAGCTGGCCCCAAAAGCCCCACCAAAATGGCCAGCTCCTGCCCTTTCCTCATCGGACGAGGAGGAGGGTGATGAAGCTCAGAGGGCCATTTTGGATCGTTTGTTGGCAGTTGAAAAAGCTTCAAGGGTATCTCACCCTCAGCCACTTTCAGAACAAGGAGGTAGGAAGGAAACCTGTTCTTTAAGCAACAAACGTTTTCAGGCTGAAGTTCTGACCCGTTTGTCTTTGGTTGAGGGCAGGGTGGCAGCAGGCAGCGGGACTGAAGGTGGAGTGCCGAGGCAACAAGATGATGAGCTGCCAGGACCATCTCAGCTGGGGTCTTCGCAGGGTGCAGCCGCATGCTCGGCCCCTGTCCCATCGAGCGAGCCTGCTGGTAAGTCTGCTGGGGGTGATGCTGCATCATCATGGCCTTGGGGGCCCTGTGGGACTCCGGTTACGCCCAGCCCAATTGCACACACTGGGCAATGTGTTCACATTATGCAGCAGGGTGCTTGGTCGCCAGTTCACCAGCAGGGACACCGGCCATCACCAGGGTGCTGTGGGCATTCCATGGGGGAGCTGGGCAGTGCCATGGTGCTCCTGGCCTGGGTGGCGTGTCATATGCTGACATTTCTCCTTCGGCCTTACCTTGTGGAGATGTGGCATTACCCTTAGGTGATCATTTGCTGCCAGCCACACGTGAAAAAATTTGCAAGGGTGAGTATGTTGATGTGTTTTCCCTCCTGTCCAGGGAATTGGAGAAAAAGAATAGGGATGATTTGGAGGATAAAGACAAGGAGAAATTGAAGAAGATGTGGGTGGACCGTACGTGGGCAAACTGGGTGGCTGGTTTTGTGGTTTATGCGGGGTTTTTGGCTAGGTCTCAACCCTGCAGGGGCACATCCTTATTTCAATATGTTGACATTATTTATACAGGTTTTACTGGACTGGCATGGCTCCAGTATGACGAAGAATTTAGGATGCGGGCTGCGATGAACCCTTCATTGCGATGGGACCAAGTACAGTCCAATCTCTGGCTGCAAATTATGTCGCTGGCTCGCCCTAATGCAGGGGACCGTTCACACAGTGAGCATCTTGTGCAACACCTGCCCCGCATTTCGGTGGGGCAGGCGGTTAAACCCCGCCAGATTTGTTGGGAGTTCGGGGCGCAGGGTGCCTGTAGTCAGAAGGTCTGCCAGTTCCGGCATGAATGCCCCCATTGTAGCAGGTCTCATCCCTTCTCCGCCTGTTCACGGGGCAAGCCCCGGAAGGGTCGCAAGCGTTTTGAAGCCAGTGGCCAGAGACCTGGTGCTGGAAAAGGGGCCCAGTCCCATAAAGATGAAAGTGCTTGAGCAGTGGTTAAAGGCATATCCTAACAAGCAGGATAGTTTTTATTTATTACAGGGTTTTACTTATGGTTTTCGTATTCCCTGCTTAGCCCCTAGAGCAGCCTATATGGCTCCTAATTTGGCCTCTGTGAGGGGCATGGAACACATTGTGCATGAAAAGATTGCTAAGGAAAAAGCAGAAGGCAGGATCCTGGGACCGTTCCATGCCCAACAAGTGGCCAATCTGCGGGTTTCCCCTCTGGGCATTGTTCCGAAGAAGGCAAGTGGGGAATACAGGTTGATACATCACCTGTCTTACCCACGAGGGGAGTCTGTCAATGTTGCCATCCCGCAGTCCCTTTGTTCTGTTAAATACACTTCCTTTGACCAGGTGGTCCGGGTGGTGCACAGGTGTGGGTTGGGGCTGAGCTGGCCAAATGCGACATTAAGTCGGCGTTTCGGTTGCTCCCAGTTCACCCTGGTGATTTTGAGTTACTGGGGTTTTTCTTTGAGGGACAATATTACATGGATCGGGCGTTGCCAATGGGTTGTTCGGTATTGTGTGCAGCTTTTGAGCGTGAATGGGTTCTTCGAGGGCGCACTGGGACTTCCACGGTGGCACACTACCTCGACAATTTTCTTTTTGTGGCGCCCGGGGGTTCTGGGCGGTGTGAGTTCCTGCTCCAGAGCTTCCTGGCACTAGCCGAGGAGTTAGGTGTGCCCCTTGCACACGAAAAGACTGAGGGTCCCACCACTCGCCTGGTTTTTCTGGGGGTGGAGCTGGACACTGTGGCACAATCATCAAGATTGCTGTGGGACAAATTGGTGGATCTTAGGCAGCGGGTAGCTAATTTTCTGCAAAAAAGGAAAGCGTCCCTTCAGGAGTTTCAACAACTGTTGGGGCATCTTAATTTTGCCTGCAAGGTGGTGGCCCCGGGTCATGCCTTTTTGCGCAGGTTGTGTTGAAGGGTTTACGCCTTCCTCACCACAGGGACAGGGTTACAGCTGGAATTCGTGCCGACCTGACAGTGTGGCTCGAATTCCTTGAGTCTTTCAATGGCGTGTCATTTTGGAGGTCCGATCTCCAGTTGAAGACGGGCCTGCAAATTCATTCTGATGCTGCTGGGTCGTTGGGTTTTGGAGTTTATTTTCAGCTGCATTGGTGTGCCAAGGAGTGGCCAGCCGAATGGAAGGCGAGGGGTGTTTTGTGAGATCTTACCTTTTTGGATTTTTTCCCGATACTGGTGGCGGTATGGTTGTGTGGGGATTTGATGGCCAATCACACCATACATTTTTGGTGCAACAATTTGGCAGTGGTCCATATCATCAATTCTCTCACTTCCAAATCTCCACGAGTTATGGTATTAGTTCGGTCATTTACGCTCTGTTGCCTACGGCATAACATTTTATTCTTGGCCAAGCATGTACTGGGAGTCGACAATGGGGTTGCTGACGCTCTCTCTTGCAAACAGATGGAGAGATTTCGTCGGCTGGCTCCAGAAGCCGACCTGCAACTGGTAAGAATGCCACTGGAGCTCTGGTCGCTTGGAGGGTGGAGGTCCGCTGGGCAATTGGTTTGGCCATAGCTCCAAGCATGAAGAGGGCGTATGACCATGCGGTCCACCAATTTACGCAGTTTTGGAGTGAGGTAGGGTATCCAGAGCTCTGGCCAGTGCTGTTAGACCATCTTTTACATTTTTGTGTCTCAATGCGAGACAAGGGTTTGGCTGTGGGTTCCATCAAAGGAATGCTGTCAGCACTGTCATATGCCAGTAAGGCACAGGGACTTTCTGATTGTACGGGGGATTTTCTCATCCGTAAAACCTTAGAAGGCTGGTCCAGGGAGACGGGGGCCCAGGCAGATACTAGGCGGCCAATTTCACCGAGGATTCTTAAGGGCTTGCAGGCCAGTTGGGGTATTATTTGTTCCTCCAATTTCGAGGCTTGCCTTTTTCACACGGCGGCCCTAGTGGCATTTTTTTGGGGCATTCCGCATTGGGGAACTTGTGTCTCAGTCTAAGGATGATAAGTCAGGTAGGGCCCTTAGGATGAGTGACGTCCGTTTTGAAGGAAATAGAGCCCTTCTCACCTTGAGGTGTTCTAAGACCGATCAGCATCGGAGGGGTACGGTAATTTCCCTGGGGCCATGTGCCAAAAAGGAGCTCTGCCCGGTTTCCGCATTGGCAGCGTTCATTGCCCTATGAGGGTTTGGAGAGGGTGTTTTGTTTCAGCACCAGGACGGTACACCATTAACAAAGCATCAGTTTTGGGCGGTCACATCGCAAGCCTTAAGCAGGTTGGGTTAGCGGGTGTATGTTTTTGTTCACATTCTTTTAGGATTGGAGCTGCCTCCACAGCCACAGCAATGGGATACCCGGCGTGGGTCATTCAACGATTGGGTCGTTGGCAGTCGGCGGCCTATAAATCCTATGTGCGCCCAATGGCTGGTTTTTAATTGTGTTGTTGTTGCTTCGTTACTGTTGGTTTTCTCGTTTCAGGTTATGCTGGCTGGGTGGAGAGAAAGCGAGTCCTCATCTGCGGCCATAGTTATGTATTTTGGGCAGCACACCGAGCCAAGAGAACATCCATAGGCACGCAATTGGGTATTGGCCGGGTGGCCTCAATTGAGTGGTGTGGCCGCAGAGGCTTGCAGTGGCCTGGCCTGCTGCATTTGTTATTTGAGGGGAGGGTGCGACCCTTTCCGCATGTTTTGCTTCTTCATTTAGGGGGTAATGACCTTGGCTTGATCAAGGGTAAGGCCCTCATATTACAGGCACAGTGCGATTTGAAGCTGATCAAGCAGAAGTGGCCGGAGACAATAATTATCTGGTCTACCAT
Source organism: Gekko japonicus (assembly GCF_001447785.1). NCBI lineage: Eukaryota > Metazoa > Chordata > Lepidosauria > Squamata > Gekkonidae > Gekko > Gekko japonicus. Next base: position 1,387,141 of record NW_015163610.1, read on the forward strand.
TGTTCCACGCTTGGTGTGGCATGGATCCAGGAATCCTTTAGCTATTGATAAGGCGCGACGGAAAGCTAATCGCGAGATTTGTAGGGCACTTGAAGGGGGCCTAGGAAGGTATTTACCACATCCAGGCATAACGGCTCATGAGGTCAATCTCTTTCGTAATGATGGCATTCACTTGTCTGAGGAAGGGATGGATATATTCCTGGAAGACCTGCAGCAGGTTATAAGGTCAGCCTTGGGCCTGTAGTGGGCGCAAGGGCCTAAGCTGAGGCTTGACCTTTGCGGTGGCAAGTTGTTATTCTTAACAGATTGCGGCACGATGGGCACCGGCTTATAACCCGTTTGGGAGTAGGGGTCTTGTCGATACAGTCTTTGGGCCCTGCGGCCCGGGGCGGGAAAAACAGATCGCCTAAGGGGTTTGCCTCGGATTTGCCTCCCTTTAAGTCTCACGGCTCGGGAGGGGTGCTCTTGGGCAAATACCCTAGCCGTGCTGGCCGGAGGGAAGGCATTTCATTTTGCCTTGCCTCCGGGGCTGGGTGGCTCGCCCTAGATCACTACGGCGAGGGAAGGGTCGGCGACCCTTGGCCTCACCATGCCGCATTCTGGTATCCTTCCTGTGTGTTGCTGTTATGTTCTGTATTAGTTAATAAAGTGGCCCGTTACTGCCCAATATTGCTGTCTGTCTCGTTACTCCAGCTAGGTGGGCAATTCGGCTCAGGCGGGGCCATCCCTGAAGGGGGCGTGCCTCGAACCGGCTGCCTTTGCCACCCGGGAAGGAGCGAGGCAGACGTGGCATAAGGGGCTAACAAGGGGGCGGGAGCGGAAGTTCCTTAGCCGGCCCTCGCCTCCCTTCCTTCAGTTGCCTCGCTGCGCTCGACCCACCCTCCCGCCCATTGTACAGTTCAGGCATTAGCTGGTTGCCCATTTGGGGGCCAAGTAGGAATTTTTCACCTCTTCCTGATTGGCTTAAGGAGGGGGTGTTTTTGCCTACTTTGAACTGTAGCTGCAGTAAGGACTTTTGAAGGGTGGTTGAGTTATAAATAGGTGGTCACTTTAGTTGGCAGGTTGTTATTCTTAACAGATTGCGGCACGGTGAGCACCGGCTTATAACCCGTTTGGGAGTAGGGGTCTTGTCGGTACAGTCTTTGGGCCCTATGGCCTGGGGTGGGGAAAACAGACTGCCTAAGGGTTTTGCCTGGGATTTGCCTCCCTTTGAGTCTCGCGGCTCGGGAGGGGTGCTCTTAGGCAAATACCCTAGCCGTGCTGGCCAGAGGGAAGGCATTTCATTTTGCCTTGCCTCCGGGGCTGGGTGGCTCGCCCTAGATCACTACGGCGAGGGAAGGGTCGGCGACCCTTGGCCTCACCATGCCGCATTCTGGTATCCTTCCTGTGTGTTGCCGTTATGTTCTGTATTAGTTAATAAAGTGGCCTGTTAGTACCCAATATTGCTGTCTGTCTCGTTATTCCGGCTAGGGGGGCAAATGTCCATTGCCTCTAGGACTTCTGCACCCAGTTCTCTGTGCCATCTTTTATTAGTCTGTATGTCAGAGAAGAATTGGTATGCTTCACAAGATGAATGCTCTTGTTTCTTTCCATTGCCCTTTTCCCTTTCTTTTGTCTGCTTATTCTTGCAAAATGGTTTGATTTATTTCAAATGCAACAAGTCTGAGCACACACGGCACATTTGCTAAAAGCACAGATTTTTATCACACTTGCTACCATCTTGAACTGAATCATAGCCTTATCTGTTTCTTTAGACATAATGAGACCTTCCCCATTCATCTCTGCTTTGTTTATGACATCAATATCAGAATAGCCCTGGTTTGTCTCAGATGTACTGAGTCTTTGCTGAATCAGCTTTGCCTACTGATATAATCACATACCCACTTTGGACACAGGTCTCAGCTGGATCACAGAGGAAGGTGTGACAAGACTAGAGACGGGATGAAAGGACCATTTGCCAGTTTTAATTTGGCAACTCTTTGACTGCTGATAAACCAAAGCACATTTTTCATGCATTTGCTTTATATTTTGGGGGTGCAACATTAGGTTGTACAAGGAAAATAATCTCTCTCTGGTCTGTCCCAAGAACCATTTATTAAGTAGACATCACTTTGAAGGATCACAAATCATCCAATAAAATAATGTGCCATAATTTTGTTATGTGTGCAATCTGCACCTAGGGTTATGCATAGAGGGCACCAGTCAGAATATTGGTACTAATGCCAATTTGTTGTTCCAGGAGGGGAGAGGAGCAGGAGCAGGGAGACTAAAGCTGCAGTCCTAACAACATGTGTCTTGGAGTAAGCCCAAATGAAAAAAATGGGACATTTCTGTGTAGACCTGCTTAGGATTGCTCATTTTCTCTCATTTTGCTTTCTCCTCTAAATAGGTGGTAACTGCTATTGCTGCTTTTCTGACTGGGGCTACTGATGAACAGCACTGTCTGCTGAAACAAGCTGCACGCATCTGCCCTATAACTGGATCATTTTATTTTTTTCAACCTCCAAATAATTAGCAGCACTGATTTGAGTAAAGTGTACATTGTTATTATTATATAGATGTTTCAGCTTCTTTCGCTATTGCTTTAAATATTATAGCAGAGTTAAGCCTATAGTCCTCCTCCTGTAGTCAGAAATTTCTTTTAAAATTTTGTTTAGTTTTCCTACCATTGCACCATATCGTCTTTGCTGAAGAATATATTTGACGTATCAGAAACTAATAGTACCAGAGCATATTATACCAAATAATTTATGGTGATGCAAGCCATTAATTAATTTATGCAGATTTTAAAAGATTATTCTGCACTGGAATTTCCTTTCTCAATATTAAGCTGTGGCACCAGATATGTGAAGGAATGTAGCAACAACATATCCACTTAAAGTTTCTAGTTGTGTAGTATCTTGTTTAGAGGTAGTGGCGGAACGTGCCTGCTCTGGCCTGCAGGCCCTATTCTGCCCTGCCCTCGTAGGTTATTTTCAACACCTGGAGAGGCTTTTCTTTCACTCTCAGGGTAGCTCACCACCACCACCTGACCTGTGTATGGAATTGCCTACTTGGAGAGTCAGGACTCCCAGCTTCCATTCCAAGATCTGAGGCCTTGCCTCTGTGTGTCATGCTGCCCATCACCTGGTCACCACAGGGACCATTCATTGCCTTGTGTACCCCTGGAGGAATAGCCACTTGCCAACTGCCTGCCTCCCCCCTGGCGCTCCTTATAAAATAACGTGTCTGAGATGGTGGAGGTCTATGTGGTACAGAGAACCTTTGCCAGCATCAAAAGCTATAAATAAAGGCATGCGCTCGGTATACACAGAGCCAAATAAATACCTGAAAATACCTTATCAGTATTTTTCGGGTACTTATTCAGCCAAATCAGATTTTCTAATCTGATTCAGCTACCAATTTAGCTGAGCCCAAATAAAAGCCAGTATTATTAGGCTTTTATTTGGGCTCAGCTTCACTAGCTGAAGCAGTGCAAGTTCATTCACCCTCCAGGTGAACTCATGTAGCTTCTGGGTTCCACACAGATGGCTTGGCTTTGCAAAGCCACCCACCCACGTGGTGGTGCAACTCTTTGAGTCAAGCATTTAAACTTTGAATACCTTCCCTTCCCTCCCTGAGTCATGCCGCAGGAGTGGCATGCCACAGCAACTGAAGGCAAGGCATTTAAAGAGACCACAGTCTCTTTAAATGCCTTCCTTTCACTCTTTAAATGCCTTCCTTTCACTCTCTGAGGTATGCCAGCACAACTCACTCTTTGATTTGCGCTGTGGTGACAGCATGCCTCAGCAAGTGAAAGAAAGGCATTTAAACTGATCAACTGACAGGCAGACCTGCCACACTGTTCAGTTTGAATGGGAGGAAGCCATTTCATCACTTCCTTTTGCTCCCTTCACTTTGGAATGGGAGAGAGCGAAATGGTGGGGTTTAATGGCTTCTTGCCATGTACAGGGAGCTTTAGCAAATAAATTTGGCAATACCAATTATTTCCTGAATCTCAATATCTTACCAATTTTGGGTTTCATGAATATCGGTATATACTGATATTTTCCGGGTTTGGTATTTATTAAAAAGAAAATGTTTACAAGCATACTTTTAGCACAGCACCAGATTGAGCAAGGGATTCCAAAAGAAATAAGCAAAACACAAATCCTCTGTCTCTCTCTATATATATATGCCCTATCAGATATTAAAATATAGGACAGGATCTTTAGTTTTAAGAGTTCTAAATCTCTACAAAGTTTTCCTTTCCTTGCATCTCCCTTCATCTGTCTAGGCCAGCCACAAGGTCAATGGCTGCCTCTTCAGTTGAGAGTCATGTCTCCTCTCATGGCTTCAGCACCCAAGGAAAAGACACCTCCTCCTGGCTGCCAGGAGTTTTTATCATATGTGTTTCTCCACTCACTCACCAGGTCATGCCAAGTCAAAGAGGTTTTTTCCTGGAGATCTCAAGGGCATTTCCTTCCTGGAGTCCTTCTAACATTTCATTCTCTCAAGCCTCTGTTCCCTGCTGGGAGGAAGGGGGATATCTTGACCCACCCATTATCTCTCCTGTTAGATCTATTAGCATTTGTATGAAGGTGAGTTGAGGTATGTCTAGGAAGCTATTGAACTGACTCCCCTACTCCTACCTGTTCTCTGCCCAGAGAAAAAACCTTTTCAAATGCAAAGTGGAGGTTTGGCTCCCTCTCTATGCCCTGTCCTCTCCCAAAGCAACCTCAGTTAATGCTCCCCAGCAGTTAAGCAGTTTAGGGAAGCCAAAAACTCTCAGCAGCTCTCTCCTGGGTTCATTTTCTGAGCCCAGCTGGCTCCTTTCCAACAGCCATCAACTGAAACCATGTGTCTCTAATATATTGTATCTTTGAGCTGAACGTTTATTGTTGGAAGATATTTTTGGCGCTCGTAATAGCTGGAAAATGGGGTACAAAGCTGTGCCCTTCTCATCATAGCAGCTGTTGTTTCGCACTATCCTCTCAAGGATGAGCATGCAAAGTCCCATAGTCTATTCTTGGATGTTTCCTGTTGGGAGTCTCTATACTGTGGGATAGACTCTCTGAGTGAGTGAGGAAAGCCCTGACCTTACTGATTCTGGTGAGAGAGTATAGGGCCAAGCTTTTTTGAAAAGCATTTGGAGTTTCCTAGATGGGCACGTCAGAGTCTCGAGTTTGGGTTTTTAAATTGCAACTATTCTTATGCCTGCTGTCTTTGTCATGGTTTATTCATGCTATTTTATCTTTTTGCCACTGCGTCGTTACTAAGGCTGCCAGCTCCAGGTTGGGAAATAACTGGGGGTTTTGGAGGTGGAGCCTGAGTGGGGGTACAGGAGGGACTTCAATGAGATATAATGCTATAGAGTCCTCCCTCCAAAGCAGCCATTTTCTCCAGATAAACTGATCTCTGTCACCCAGAGATCAGTTGTAATACCAGGAGATCTCCAGTTACTACCTGGGGGTTTGTCAGCCCTAGTTATTACCTTTCTTGGATCCCAAATTGCTGTCAGAAAGATCAAGATGAGTAGCTTTGTTAGTCTGTCTGTAGCGGTAGAAAACAGCAAGAGTTCAGTAGCACCTTAAAGTCTAACAAAATTTGTGACAGGGTATGAGCTTTCATGAGTCATGGCTCACTTCTGAGCAGTAACTCATGAACCTGCCACAAATTTTGTTAGTCTATGGTGTTAACAGGACTCTTGATCTTTTCTACTGCTGGCAGAAAGGTGGGCTTGTGAATAATGTAAATAAGTATAATAAATACAAAGTGAGTAGCCAAAAGGGAGTAATATACAAATAGCTTTCATGTCAATTAACGTTCTGTTTTTATAATCTCCTGTATTAATTTCTTCTTGTTGTATAATTCTATTTGCTACTGCTTGTGAACTGATGCAGCAGTTTGATTGATCAAATAGTCCAAATGCACAAGCCATTGGGTGTGCTTGTAAACCCTTGGTTGGGTGTAGTCATTGAATAGCCATGCCTCTGGGAGCAGCAGGTGCTGCCCCATTCCCATATCTTTTTATACAGCTTTGGGATCTTAAATGTTCTCTTCCCTATACTGCCTGTGTTATTGGAATGGACACACATTCTTTTCCTTTTTATCTTCCTCCTTCCTTTTCATTTGTTGTCTTTCTTTCATTGGGGCAGGGATGTGTCTTCCTGTATTCTATGAACTGCATGGACATTAATGGCCTGAACAGGTATATCTAAACTTCTTCTGAATACTGTTGGGAATCCTAGGGCAGCCAACAAAATCACTAAAGCCCCCAAGGTATATATACATATGGAGCAGACATGGGAGGAAAAATATCTCTTCATTGAAAGAAGAAGCAAGTGGTTTTTGGCTGTAAAGAAAATACTTTTCTTCTGTATGAGGCTGCTGGGGGTGGGGGAAAGCCCGACAACTTCCCAGGGGTGCTAGAAAGCAGCCAAGAGCAGTGACTGATGCAGGCTGCAGTCCAACAAATCTACAGCAACAGCAGTGTCCATATTATCCAGTGGCAAAAGACATGGGAGCAACCTGCAGTGCTTCAGGCTTTTGGCTAGCACATTGAGCATTGATGCCTAGAAGTATATGGATTCCCCAATGGGCAATTAAATTCCATTGCTAAGACACTTAATGGATGACTTGCTTTTTCCTTTCATGTGTTTTCCCTTTGGCCTTTTGAGAGCACCTATAGCTCTCTCCTGCACACTGATTGCAGGCAGCATTGTCTGTTGGATAGCCACTGTGTCCTGGCATGTGTAATAATATGTTGAAAGCACTTTACACAAGCCAAGTTCTACTCCTTGCATCCTGCTTTGATATTGACATTATAGTGGGCAATCAAAAGCCACAGGAACATCCCTTTGCAATCAATCACAATTGATTTTCCTCCATAATTTTGGGACGTTCAAATGAAAACAAATAGTTCTAACATTAAAAAAAATCATTTTGATCCAAATATTACTTTTCTATCCCTGAGTGTCTTCCAAGGGGGGAAAAATCAGTAGGCTATAGTGTCTCTAAGGCCAGCAACGTACTTGAGGTGATGCTGAGCAGGAATGAGTTGTATTGGAATTAGGTTGGGTAGTGAGAATGGGAGGGAGAGAAGGGAGGATATTGGCTTTCCATTGTATCTAAAGAAACATTTAAAGTCAAAGCCTTGAAAAGCCCTGGAAAATTATCATGCTGTACATGTAGACTCCCAGCCAGCACATTGACTGAATAAAGGAGCTGTGCACAAGTTGTTTGACTTCAAGAATCAGTAAGTGACAGATTTCCATTTCCTCGGACTGCAATAATCCAATCGTACAGTCCATCTGAGTTTCTACAGCACAGCTGATATGGGGGGGGAGGGATGTATCCTTTTACAGTACATTTTACAAACGAGATGATGGAACAAGTGAAAACAAAGAATGACACATAAAGAGAAGATTTGGCAGTATGGACCCAAATCTAAATTGGCATTCATGAGAAACACACTGTAAAAGAAAGTCATGTCTGACAGCTGCTCCATTAAATGAACTTGACTTTGTTATAGTTAGCAAGCTTGACCTTCTCGTGTCGTGAACCAATCTGTCTAATTAAAATATTAGTATCTCGATGTTACAATAAAAAACAGAAAAGAATTTGTGCTTAATAAGGGAAATTTTCAAGATCTTTATCTTACAGGTTTTGAAATTCCTTTGCTATATCGCTGTGAAATGTCAAGAGTAAAATGAGAATATGAACACATTGTTACACTTTTATCTTTTAAAAGCTGCATAGCTAGCCTAAGCCTATGTAATATATTGAAGGCAATTTAGCAAGCTCTGTGGAGGGGTTCAGGTCCCTTGAATGCAAAAATATCGTTGTGACTTCATGTTTTTATTAATCAATTCATACTTTTCTTTAAGACTGGCTTATAAAAGAATGTCCTCAAATTATGGCTTGCATTTTTTTAACTTGGAGGAAATAAATAAAGTTGGTTTTACTTAATTACTATCAGGGGGTTCTGTGATATTTATTTGACATACTACAGTTCATGAGAACATTGTCACACAGTTCCTAGTAGTACGGGCAGAAATGAAATCCTGCTTAATTCTGTGATCTGAAGGGAAGAAATCTTGTTCAAATATATATATCTCTTCAGTGTAACGATCAATCAGACTTACCAATTAGCAGTAATGACTGTCAATAACTTCAACCAATTTTAGCTTGAGCCTCTACTTTTATGTAGTTAAATGTCAAGCTTACTTGCAGAGCTTTAATAAATCACATTGGGGGTTATCCAAACCCAAGCACTCAGGCATCATGCAAGAGCAAATACTAACTGAGAAACATATCCACACACTTAGAATTTCAGATATCTATATTTAATTATCCCCCAGAACACTGGACAGGCATCCTCCTTGTAATCAAAAGCTAGCCAAATTAGTATAGCCTCTTGGGGTCCCACTATCCCATTAGTTCAGGATGGGATACCATGCTTTCAGTACAACGATGTTGCTTCTAGAATCCTACCTCTAACTATCAGCTGTGGTGTGTTACCTCCATCAGAGAACCCAGGTACATCTTGGCATATCAATGAAAGTGATGCCTCTGCCCATATAACTGATAGAAACACAAAGGAATATATGGTGTATGGAGCTGCCTAGCTCTGATGAGCTTAGGGTGATGAATACATCATAAGGTGGCTTGATTTTTCATCAGACAGTTGAATCTCCCATCTGGCACACCACTGTATGGTGTCAGGCTGCTGGGAATCACTGCCTTGGACTTTGTTCAGACTCACAAGCTGTCCTTCCAGATCTCTTTGCTAAAGCCTCCTAAAGTTGCTCCAGGGAGGTAGTAAAATTTACATTAATATCTGTCTGTATTCTTTTAAGCAAAGCCAAAAATAACTAAATTCTGTAGATGTTTGATTATTAAATCACAAAGTCCAAGCAATTATTTCATCTCTGTCTGAGGTGTTGACAGTTTCAAACAGTTTGCATATTTAATGCACTGTACTGTTTGTACCCTACAAACTCTGTTGGATATTGAAGTCAACTAAGCATCCTGTATTTTTCTTATTCTGATGTGTCAAACAGTTCTGTCTGATCATGCAAGGAGATCAACTTTCCCAGGGTCAAATGAGACTGTTCGGAAGGGAAGACATGGGAAAGATCCTTAGGTTTCAGTGCATCACGGATGACTGGTGGCTGTATCCAATCCAACCCTGATTTGTGCAACCATGGTTTGCTTTTCAAGTTATGGTTTGTGTCCCATATGAACAAGACAATCTATTGTTATGCCCATTTCTGCTACACTCCTTCCTTTTTCACCTTCCACCAGAATGCCTCGGTATTATCACCCCAAAAGTAAAGCGTTGTTTTAGACTCTGGTTTGATTATTCAGATGTCATCATGACTAACCACAGTGTGTCTAAACTGTAGTTTGCAATTTTCATACCAGCTTCTAATGACCGTTTGAAATTGTAGTTCAATGTTCACCCTCACACTATGACTTCATGACTTGCTAGGGTGTAGTAATAAATAATGGTACACTGTTGCGTCTGAACTATGCCTTAGACACTATAGTATGCCAGATCTCAGTCAGACATCCAGAATCATACAAACAATGTAGGTATGTGACTACTTTTGATGGAAATGTCTTCTGTGCATGTGGAATTATGCAAGCTTTCAAGTGAGCCAGGGGTGTCAAACATAATGCCTGAGAACCAGAACTGGCCCACCCAGGGCTCTTATGTGGCCCGCGGGCAGCTGAAGTAACGGCGGAAACAGAAAACTGCTCAAGGAGGGGAGTGGGTGAAGCCACTCTGACTGTGGCTTCAGCATGGTGGAACAACCTCATCTGGAGCAGTCGACCATCATGGGAGTGTCTGCCCAGGGCTGCACCACTGCCTCTCCAGTCCACCCATGTGGGTTTTCCTCTGCACCCCAGCCCAGCCCATGAGGTCTTGCAGTGAGGATACACCAACCCAGAGCTTACAAGCTGCTATCCTTTATATGCAGTTTTTATCTCTGGTACCTGGCAGTACATTTTATGGCATATATGGCTTGGGCTGACAAAGTGACACTAATGTTAGATCTGGCCCTCATAACAAATGAGTTTGACACCTCTGAGTTAAGCTGCTTTTCTGCAAACACCTCATTTTAACTAATTGTAACAGAGACAAGTGACTTTATTATTCTACAGATTTACAGAAATGTATGGTAGTCATGATAATATTGGTTTTACTGGGTGATCAGAGGCTCTAGGCTATAGATCAGCACTTTTCCAAAAATTTCAGTGGCAGCATATTTCCTTTTTATACTTTAAAAGTACACATTTTTCTCTCTTATGGCAGCGGTTTTCAGAACTGTCCTGTGAAGAACCCTATAGCCAGGTATGGAGTATAAGGAAGATGCCAACATTGGTGGAAAGCACCAAAAAGGAATATAGACTGGAAAACTGAGGCCAAGTTTGCTTATTCTACCTAAATTTTTGAGTATATCAAAAGGGATAGGTGATATTGAAAACATAAGTCTGAAAACATAAGTTGAAAACCTAAGTGCACAAAGCCTATGTGGGCCAGAATTGTCCACCGATAAGATGAATGACAATAGACATTGTGGCTTTTGATCAGCATCCTCCATACTATTAGGTAGGATGCAGCCTGTCTCAGGTGGCAGATTTTGGGGTATCACTGAAAGCTCAGAAATTTGTCATTATTTGATTTTTATAATAGTGTGGATTTTCTGCCTTAGGCACCAAAATGTTTGTCAGTTCTGAAGGCTCTATCAAAGGAAAAGAAAAGGGACTAAGTGAGAAGAACTCAGAGGGATGTTCACCCATTAAAAAAATGTTGCATGCATCATCTCCAGTTCCTTTCCCCCATCATAACCGAGGAGAAACAGAAAAGGGACCCTGTCTGTCAGATTTTCCCTGAAATCAGAATCTATGAATAAAAATACCTGATTGGGTCTCCAGACATTTCCATCTTCACTAAAATTCAGCCAGCAAAGACTATGATCCCACTCCCCCCACAGCAACAGCATTGAGGGAAGGGATTTTTAAAAAACCTTTCCTCTGTGCTATTACATTACATTACATATTTGATTTATATATATATTTCCCCAATCTGAATCAACCACAAACCATTGCCATGGAGGTCATCCCTCTCCATGCTGCTCTTGCAAGCAAACTAACAAGGAACTCTTCCAGGATGCATTTCAGTTTAAAAGGTAAGGAAATGTCATTGCAGATCTCCCATGTAACATCTGTTTTAGTCCCCCTGTGCATGACTGTTTAAGCCTCATATTTGGTTTCTCTCTATCCTCAGTGGCAGGGCTTGTCCCTTCTGTTGTAGGTAAGCTGGATGGACAGAGAGCAAACTGTATGTAAGCCGCCTTGAGTCGCTTCGGCAGAAGGGCAGGATAGAAATCTATCTAATAAATAAATAAAAATAAATAAATAAAATTCGGAGACATGTTGCGTTAACTGAAGCTACTGGTGTGTGTGTGTATGTGCGCGTGTATGTGATAATCTTCCTGTTCCCCTCTGCTTCAGTTTCATTACATGTGCTACTTTATGTTGTGAATGGATGCAAATAACAAAGTCATTTTAGAAAGCTAATCAAGCCAACGTCTGTTCAAGCATGTGCAGCTACCCATCAAATAATCCTATTAAATGACTGCTCTTTGGGAGGAAGAGATATTAATCCAAAAGGCACTTAAACTCGCCAAAATAAACAATGCAAATGAGCACAACTAGGCCCCAGCCCCAGCTGAGTTGCCTACCAACAATGCAATCAGATGTTCTTCAGCCTTGATCCAAAAACCCCATTCAAGTCAGTGGGAGCCTCTGGATCAGAGCTATAATCAGGACAACAACAACAGGAATGATTCTCTGTTCTTAGTAGGAGGAAATCCCTGATTAAGAGAAAATGTCACTTTAATGGCCAGGCTGCTGTTGGGAGCCCCGCTAAGCCTGTTGTGATGCTGTGCATTGAGCCAGGAGGAAACATTGTCAGTGACAGAAGACAAACAGATCCTGCTATCTACCCCCAGTGCTTATATAGCAAAGCAGCTATGTAGCAAGGATACTTCTGTGGCTTCTCACACAGTTACCCAGCATGTGGAGCTGGCACAGAAGCAGCAAATTGGCAAGCAAGAAGACTTACTGGTGAATCAGTTCATAAGCTGTTTGCTGCATGGGACAACACTACAGAAAGGCCCACATCTGCTGTCAGCCAGCTCATGAAAGTGTAAGAATTAGGGTTGAATCCAAACGCACTGTTTTTCAGGAACATTCTCAGCAGAAAGGTTTATTGTCCTCTCTTGCACTCCCTCTCAGCTGGCTTTGTTCCTCCTCAGTGATGTTCTCATAACCTAATCTGAGTGGTTATATGTCATGTCATCCCATTCACTACATTATCCCTAATTGGCTGTGACTGCCCATGTGATTAATCCATCAGGAAAATGAAAGAAGTAATCAGAAGGGGGGAAATAGCTGAGAAACAGTGATAGGCAAACACTCGCATACTTGATCCCAAACTACATCCATTTGTGCAAGCATCCCTGTCAAATACTTGAAAATATTCCGCAGGCATTTATAAATGTACAGAATGCTCACAGCACGCTGCAGTGTACACACTCACATATGTCTGCCTCAGACCCTGCCAATCTCTCCCCTCTCCAAGCCACAAAATGTACATTTCCAAAGTGGGAGGGAGAGTTATGAGGGATGGTTCCTATCTTTCTATCTATCTTTGGTTTCTATCTTTGGTGTAAATTACTCTTCCCAATCTTTCCCAGCAGGACTTCTTCCTAAGGATGATAGGAACTGTGGTTTATGGAGACTCTCAAAATGAACCAGGAGGCTGACATAGCTACAGTTTCGATCAGCCCCCAATTCTGAGCATGCTACAGTGGCAATTGGTCTGCTCCTATGTGATTAAAATTACAATAGATACCAAAGGTATCTATCAAATTTCAGGCAGATAGGAGAACACATTCATGTTTTATAGGCAACTGGCACCACAGTCCTAGGTAGAGTTCCATCCTTCTAAACCCATAAATGCCAAGGGATTGGGTGGTAGAAAGTGCCATCAAGCTGAAGCAGACTTATGTCAACCCTGTTGAGTTTTCAAGGCAAGAGAAAAGGTGGTGCGTAGGGATGGGCATGAACAGGCTCATGAACTGAAGTTCATGATGAATTTTGGCCAGTTTGTGATTTGTGAACTGAAGTATGTGGCAGGTCAAAATTGCACAAACTTTCCATGAACTTTCAAGCAGTTTGTGGGCAGTTTATGTGGTTTGTGAATGGATATATTTCCAGTCAGACTCTCTTTGCTCAATCAAATGTTTACCAAATGTCTTGTCAGTTTTAAGAGGGGTTCTCCCTCTTTGCCAACATTCCTTTGTGTTCCCTTCCCATTTTCTTGCATAGAACTTGCAAACCGCCCCCTTGCTTGGATTTATGACTCTGTGCTTTGAGATCAGTCCATTTAAGCTTGCAATGCCAGTGGCACTAGGTTCTGCTGGGCACTCTGTGATTGCAGTGGTACTGCTGGACTTGCAAAATGCCCCCTTGTTTGGATTGTGAGTGAGCTGTCATTGCCACATTGGCACTGGGTTTTGCTGGGCACTCTTTGATTGCACTGGTACTGCTGGGCTCTCTGTATATTGCAGTGGTTCTGCTGAGCTTGCAAAAATGCCCCCACCTTCAGTTTCTACTACAGAGATTCTCTGGTTTGACCTTAGTCCTGTTGGGTTTGCACTGCCACAGTGGCACTGATTCTACTGGGCTTGCAAAAATGCCTCCCTTGCTTGGATTGTGATTGAGATGGCATTGCCACATTGGCACTGGGTTCTGCTGGGCTTCCACCCATCCCCCACTTGGATTGTGATTCTGTGCTGACATCAGTCCTGTTGAGCTGGCATGGACACTTTGGCACTGGGTTCTTCTGGGCACTCTTTGATTCCACTGGTGCTGCTGGGCACTCTGTACATTGCACTGGTTCTGCTGGATTGCAGAAATATCCAACGAAGAACGTCTCTGTCTTGACCCTAGTCCTGTTGAGTTTGCACTGCCGCAGTGGCACTGGTTCTGCTTGGCACATTGCACTGGTTCTGCTGAGCTTGCAAAAAATGTGCTTCACCTTCAGTTTCTAATGCAGAGATTATTTGGGGCTTTGATTCTGTTCTGCTGGGCTTCTATTATCCTTGCTTTTTTGCTTTTTTTATTCCCCCCCCATTGGAAACAATGGAGGATGGGAACACCTTCTTTGGGAGGCTGTAACTCAGAACCCGTACATCCAGTCCTCATCAAACTTTGAGGGCAAGTACAGGAGAAAAAGCCAGAGAATCCCTGCAAGCTTGTTGTCTCTAGCACACTGGGGGGATGTTCTGCCACACCACAAACCTCATGAGCTGTCCAGTTTTTGGGAGGATAAAAGTTTGTGGTGGCCCATGGCTCACAATGCGGGCACACAATGAACCATAAACGGAAATGAACTGCATTTTCTGGTTCATGTCCATCCCTAGTGGTGTACCTTTGCCTGGCTCTGTGTAGATTCCCAGGATTCTTGGTGGTGTCCCATCCAAATACTAATCAGGATAGTCCCTGCTATGTTCCCAAGATCTGAGATCAGGCCAGCCTTACCCATCCAGGTTAAGCTGTCAATAGATTTAGAAGGGTGGAACTTTGTTTAGGGTTGTACTGTAAAATTCTTATTTGCTGGGTGGGTAGAGAGGGGTGGAATTGCCCTGTGAGTGAGCTTTCTCTCCTTTCCTAGGATCCTCAAGTGGAGGCAGGGGCCCTGGCTTTTTACAACAATTAAGTGTGCTGGTGAAAGGAGCAAAACATGTCTCCCCTTGTCACCTTGTAAAATATTTTCTGGATTAAGGTATTTCCCCATACAACTAGGCCAAAACTCAGAAAACTCATCACCAGTATTTCAGCAGCCTCTTGGGAACCTCAGCAGAGCTGTAAGTGATTATACTGAGTACTGAGTTTCATGTGGCTGTCTGTGTATGATCTATACATATGAGTGGATCTTGCTCTGCAACCTTTCCTTTGCCCAAATGCATCCACATTCTGGTTTGGAATTGTCTCCACAATCTTTTTCTTGCAGAAATTTGGCCAAGAGAATCACCTCTACCCTGTCATTTTTGCCTGTGCCTTTGCCTTAATTCAGACCAGTGTTGTTTTCTTCTTTGAAGCTCAGTAGCCAGAAGGCCCTGAACACACACTGCATGTCCCACTTTCTGCCAAAGCAGGGTGGAAATACTCTGCACTCATCATTTGCACTGGACTCACCAGTACAAACCCATTCTGTTTGTCAGCTGTACTTTTTGGAACACTAATTGTATATTTATAAATAACTTGGAAATCACTACCAGAGAGAGAAACAATAATTGCTCATTATTTTCCCATTATTTCCTTCTTTGGTGATATATAAATTAGCAAAGATGTTTGAAGTTCACTGTTTTGACAATTCACTGACATTAGCCATTTCAGCATTTGTTTGAGCAGGAATAATTTGCAGTTTTCATTGCTGCAGAGAGGCAACACTAGCAATTTTCTGTTGGTGTCTGCAGAGTTTGGCTTTGATCTTGCCGTCAATGGTGTGTGGGTGGATGGCTGCAGCGTCAGTCGCTCGACCAAACCATTTACAGATTTTTATACATTATTAACCACATTTCATAGAAAAGGCCAAGAGGGGAAAAATAGAATTTTAAAATTAAATATGTGACAAAGGGCGTATTTGTTGCTGTGACTGATTCATCGAGACTTGAGAATTAATTTGACTGATGTCATATGTGTTATCACCTGCCAACAATGCAATTCCTTGGCTAACTCTGGCCAAATAGGAAAGGCCTTAATGGGCATGAATCAGATGCTAAAAGTGGAAACAGTCAGAAATCAGGGAGTTTTTCAGTCTGCCTTGACACCCAACCTCAGATTTTAAGGCCCTGGTATATTTACACATACACAATTGCAAAAAGCAGTTGAAATTGGCAGAACTGGCAGCAACCATTAACAAATGTAACTGCATTTCACTGGATCTAAATAAAAGTAATTAATGATGCATAGACTCTTTGCTTCTAAAATTGTAATTTGATCACAGATTGGAAGCAGCAGGCAATTGAGTCCAGACAATACTGAAGTGCTGTTTGTCTATGGTAAAGTTAACCAGGGAATAAGATATCAGCCTGCTCTGTGGTGGGCTGTAAAACAGCAGGTTCTCAGTTGGGAGGTACTGTTCAGTCTGGAAGCTCAGATTTCCTCGGTTTCACATAGAGCCATTTCTCAGCTCCCCTTGTATACCAAGCTGACTCTTCATACCTCCACAGCACCTCTCACAGAAGAAGACATGAGACACCAAATATATAGATTAAATTAGCTTCTATTCTTGACTGATCTACATTACTGAAGCATCAATAGATCATTGGCTACTTTTAGCAGTGGGTTGCTGTTAGGGTTGCCAGACTCCAAGTGGGGCCTGCAGTTGTCCCAGAATGACAACTGATCCCCAGAGTAGAGATCAGTTCCCCTGGAGAAAATGACACCTTCAGAGGGCAAGCACTATGGTATAATATAGATGACAGGCGAAATCCCTTCCCAAATCCCCCCAAATCCCCTTGCCTGGACATTATAATTGTACCTAGAGGTATTAAGTTTAATTTCTCCCCCACCCCACTTGCCACTTAAGCAACCAAGAGCTTGCTTGATGCTGTTCAGCCCCAAGTGTGTCCCCTCCCTAATACACCAGCTACATCAGCCCATGATAGGCTAACTCAGGAATGATCCTCTATCAAACCATATAGCTCCTGCCATCCCTTGTTATGACCTAACCAGTCACAAGGACCAAGCCTAATAGTAACTAACCCAAAGCCAGTTATTTATTTATTTATTTATTTATCAGATTTATACCCCGCCCTCCCCGCAAAGCTATATGAGGGTGACAAAAAAGGTCCTGCACACATTGATTTGATTTATTATATCCCGTTATCCTCAAAAACCCTTGCCAAGCTCTATAAAAGATTCAAAAGGAAGGGAGGGAAGGTGGCCAACTGACACCAGATGCCTTTTCCAGGGTGGTGGAGCAGATTTAAACAGCTTGCCGAAGTACTCTGATTGAGCTTCTAAGGTACACAAAGCCCCAGTCATGGTCCAATAGGAGCTTCATACTCCATTCAAAAATTGCAGTGGTCACAATGGCATCCACCCACTCAAAAGTGTGGAAGAGTTTCCTTGAGAGACAATGTTTGCCCATGGTAATATATGTTTGATCACATCCAAGTTAGAATACTGTAACATGGCACTGCTGCACATGGGGGCTGCCTCTGAACACTGTTCAGATGGTTCATTAGTACAATATGCTGTGGCCAGGCTACACTTGGTGGTTAGTTTGGTTATAATCATCCTTGTACTGAAACATCTATACTGGCTGCCTATTTGTTTCCAGACATAATTTAAACTGCAGGTACCTTTAAAGCCAAACCATCTTAGGATCAAAGTATCTGGAGGAGTATTTCCTGTCCTCTCATCTCTTAAGATCCCTATGGGGAGATGGGTGGCAACCAAGTGTTATGGGACTATTATGGAACTATGTTATGGGACTAATGCACCATCTGTGGAATGCTATCTCCTACCTCTTTGCTATCTCATGGACATAAGATCAAGATGATTTTATTGTCTTTTTATTGTCTACTTGAGTCTTTTACCTCACCGGTCATTTTACCATCTGTTTTACTGAATATTAAGAATTTTTGTAGTGTTTTATTTGCTTATATGAATGATGTGGTTCAAATTCCAAGAATTCTCCAAGCATTTAACTTCCTGTGAAAACAACCACACCTTTTCCCTGATTCTCACTTCCCCCCACACTCTCCCCCCAGACAAAAAGGCAACCTCTTGGTCCCGCATAAAGTGGGATGAGGTTTATTTTTAAATTAGTGATTTAATGAATGAGAGGAGCACATTTTAAGATAAAGTGTCAGTCTCTCGACAAAGATGAAACATGGACCTAAAGGTAAGTTGTTTATAAACTTACTATTCCACCCTCAGCAATGTGTATTTGTCAGTCCTGAAAGTTGCTTTCATCCTGCCCACTTCTAGTCTTAGCAGCTTATTGCTTTATCCCTATACAGCTAAAGAAGACCTGATGGTAGTGCTCTCCCCTTGTTTGCAATAAATATAGCAAATAAATAAATTGACAGAAATACAGTAGATTTCAGCAAGGAACATGCAGTCAGTAAGGTATCTTCTGTTGTATGATGAACGCTGGATGAATGCCTCTGGGTCTGGAGTTCTCTTTTGTATTCTCTAGAGCAAAGTGGGAAGGAGCACATTTTCCAGAGATCAGAATTAAGATGAGCTGTGGTGCTGGTGGTTTAAGTATGTAACCAAATGGTAACACATATTGTTTTACCCAAATGGCTAGTCCTATGCAAATTTTCCATTTTTACTTTCAAAATGTAAGTTAAGCTGAAACGAGTCAGTTACAATCATTATGTTTTTAAACAATATACTGTCAGTGCAAAGGGGTTTTTAAAGCATACCCTTTTGGCCAATGACAACATGTCTTAACTGCAGGTTTTGAGTCATGATACTACCATGACTGCACAACGTTCCCATAAGTATACACACGCAGTTTCTGGCATCAAAGTCTGAAGGGCCAGAACTAACATTCCAGAGGGCCAGAACTAACATTCTAGTTTTAATACTTTCTTTATAGTCTGTGTAGATAGTACATTAGTGGTTAGGTATCCTTCACCACAAGACATTTAAACTTGTATTTCAAACCAGAATTGCAATCATTTCCATTTAAAAATACCTCCTCCTTCCTGGGTCTTCCCCCCCATTTTTTTTTAACCACATCTCCCATATACTCCTTGCTCTCTTCCCACTGCCACTGAAAGACCTGGTGGTCTTTTAGAGGTGGGAGGAGATATCCCTGGACTGGGTGTTTCTTTTTCTGTAGATCATCACCAGTGCTGTGATAGCTGCCATTCTTGAGCTAACTTTGCCTGAACTAACTTAGATCTTCCAGAGTTCTCATTGCCTGGTTTAGACACGATATTGGTTTAGGCATAAAAAAAACACATGAACAAGTTGCACAAGATCAAATGATGAGGGTGATATTTATAACATTGGCGGGCAGTGATAGAAGGCCTACAGACCATATCTAATCCAAGAAAAGTTTCTTCCGTGATAGTGAAGCCCCCAGTTACCACCATACAGTGTCTCACCCTTGGGTTGACTATACTGGGGAAAGGGAATGAGGGGAAAGGGCTTTTGTGAGAAAGTCTTGATGGACAAGATACGGTCCATGGCCTTTCCTTGATTCAGGCCAAACAAAGTTGGCTCAGTTTGGATAATGTGAAGCAATGGTTTATTTTAATTTGTGAAACCAGGATTCCACCACTCATAGATAATTAAATCTTGGTTGGTTTTGACAAATCCTGGTTTTAGCTCATCTATTATTCCATTTAAAAACCTGGCTGCTATCCCAGCCTGCATTGTGACACAAACTGAAAGGAAAAGCTTCCTAATATTGCCAGGTCATTAATCATTGTCTGCTGGTGCTAATGATACAGAAACCACAGCACAATAGGCAGCCACCACTGCACATAGGGTTGCCAACTTTGGTTTGGGAAATTCCTGGAGAATTGGAGTATGGAGCCAGGGGAAGGTTGGATTTGAGGACGGGAGGAACTCCAGCAGGTTGTAATGTCATAAAGTCCATCCTCCAAAACAGCCATTTTCTCCGGAGAACATGATTACTGTAATCTGGTACTAGTAATTCTGAGAGATCTTCAACCACCACCCCCCGCCCCGAGGATGGCAACACTAGCTACACACCAGTTAACAGGTATCTTTATTCCTCCTTCTGCCAAGCTCCTCTTGTACCCTGGTAGCTGCAAGGCAGGTCTGGGGAACAATAATCTTTCCATCCCCCTGCCAGTAGCAGTACGGGTGACAAGAGAAGGGCCAGCCCAAGTGGTTTTTACACCCTAAGTGAACTTTGATTTTGGTCCCCCACCTCCCATTCAATAATGAGAAAACTGACAAGTCTAGAAAGAAAGTTATTGTTTGGCATTTGAAATGAAAAAAAGTAAAAATAGAAGGCATTTTAGTGTTTTTTTTAAAAAAACATTTCATTAATACTAATATAATTTTTGAGTTGTAACCTTTTGTGCTAGGCTCCCCTTCTGGAATCATCTTACATTTCCTGAGTGTGATGCCCCTGTTGTCTGTTGCAGTAATGTAAGTAGGGGGTCTTGTGGCACCTAAAAACTAGCTAAGTTGTATTCCAGCAGAAGCATTCAAATAGAGCTGCCAACTCTGTGTAGGGAAAAGTAGGGAAATTCCGGGAGATTTGGGGGTAGAGCCTAGGGAGGGAGCTCCGCAGGGGTGTGGTGCCTCCCAGCCTGCCATCCAAAGCTGCTATCTTCTCCAGGGGAACTCTTCTCTGTGGTCTGGAGATAATTCTGGGAGGACTCCAGGCCCTATCTGGAGGTTGGCAACCTTATTCCATGGGCCCACTTCTTCAGATATCTGGAGTGACTCTCCACATGGCATTCAGCAGATGCCTGTCACAGGCTCTAGTTCACAAAAGCTTCTGCTGGAATAACATCTTGGTGGTGTAATGTGCCACAAGACTCCTGGTTAATTTTGCCTGAATAATTTACTCCTAGCCACAGATGGGGGTCAAAATCCCACTGCCTAAGGAACAGCTACTGTTGGGGGGGGGGGAAGCTGGGTCACATTTGGGAAATCTTGAGATAGTTGAGAAATGAGAAAGGAAGAAATGTTTTGGATCTGCCCCCACCCCAATCCATCCTTCTTACTTTCCTCCACTCCAAGAGGGAAGCAGAGAAGCAACTGCAGGTTCAGAAAGGTGAAATCCACAGGAAGGCAGATAGAGGGAGGTGAGGGGGACAATGATTCAGCCTTAAAGGAGGCTGCAAAAGAGGGCACACCATGCACTTGCTGAGGCCCTAAGCTATACAAAACCCAGAGGCCCCCTACTGTTTTAAATTACATCAGCTGGTCTCAGAAAAATTTAAAATATATACGCCTTTTTAATATTTGAAATCATTTTTATATTGTGTTTTTATTTGAGGCCCTAGCAGATTGCGAGGCCCTAAACTGTAGCTTATTTAGCTTATGCGTAAATCCGGCACTGACTCCCAGAGCTGGCCATGCTCAGCTTCTTATAGTTGTGGTTTTATGTTATATCTGGACCAAGCCATTGCTTTCTGCCACTGAGTAGAAAAGAGAAAGATACTGCTGGATACTGTTATTTACAAGGATAGACACATGTTTTGTGTTGGCACAACAATTTGGTGTAGCAATACATGGCAGCAATGTGGACAAACCTCATTGTGCCTTGTCTAGATTTTACTTATAATTTTTATTATTAGGTAGGATGGTCAGCTGCTCTGAGGGTGAATTTCCCTTTTAAAAGAAGATGGGAAAACCAAGAGCATAGACCATTGCTATTGTTTGAAGATAACCTTTCCACTTACTGCTAACAATTTTCTGTTTTACCACTCAGCTGGTTTTGTAAGGAGCTAAATTATCATACAGGGTGCTGCAGGGTTTGCATATACTCCCAAGAAAGCTCTCTGCTGCCCCCTACTGCTTACTCCTGTGGATGAAGTTGTTACTGACCACTAAAAAAAAAAAACACCCTTGGATAAAGTGAGATTTTCAAAAATTGAAGTTAACCCTAATCAATAAATACAGCAGACAAAAATAAAGCAGAAGACATATTTATAAATGGTAATGACTGTCTGAATGACTTTGGCAATTTATCATTGCTGGAGGAGGAACAAAGATGATTGTATTACATACTAAAGAAGGAATCCTCCTGGAAACCTCAAGATAGGTGCGGTCCCTGTGTTCTTCTCAGACCCTACCCGGGGTAGAAAGGAAGTTTTCATAAAAGGCTGGGCAGGGGTCACCCATCCATGAAATAAAAAGCAATCCAGGTTAGTTTCAATTTTTCATAGACGAGTTCCTTCACTTCCTGCTCTGGCCACCTGATCCATTTCCTTCTGCATGCAATCAAGCCCACCTACACTTAGTTCTCTTAACTTCTCTCTGTGACCGCACTCAAGACTCTTCCTAAGAGCTGCGACTGAGTTGATGGGCATGGAAGAGTGCCAATCCTCTTCTGACCTTGGAATCCTCTACAGCTCAATAGGATTTCTTCCCCAGTTATGGCCTATTTGATCACCAGGGCTTCCCTCTCTGTTACCATGCACTGTCATCCTTGTTCCAACAGCTTACAGTTAAAGTAGAGCATTAGGTGTTTGTCTTCCCCTCCCCGTGCGACAGGACCACCCTGCGGCCAGGCCCAGAGGTGTCTGTTTGTACGATGAATGGTTGGGAAGGGTAGGGGATCCTCAGGATGGGTTCTATGATTAAAGCCTCCCTAAGGACCTGGAGGGCTTTGCTCACCACCTCAGTCTAATTCAAAGTAGTGGGTTATCTTTACCACATCATGTCAGTTAGAAGAGTGGCCAAGGGCGTAAAAGCCAGAATAAGCTGTAGATAAACACGGCCGAGACTTACCTGAAAGGCCGGATTGCTGCGTGGGCAAAGGAGTGCTGGAGGAGGTCTTCTCCCCCCCTTTTTTTTTGGGTCTAACAGCCAGCAGAGGCAGGAAACTGGGACAACCGCATTGGCTGGCTCCACACCAGTTGGGGGTGGGGAGCTGATTGGTCTTGAATTTGGCAGGCTCTATGCAGTGATGGCGTAGAGCCCGCCCAGGAGATTTAAGCAGCGCTGCCAGTGAAGCATGGCAGTGTGGTTTTCGTCGGATCCCCACCCAACCTCCCTGGGTTTAAAAGTTTCTCTACGTTTGTTATTGTCACAGTTGGTGGTTTTGGCGCATCTGGGGTGGATCTTTTTTGGGGAGATGAGCCTGCGTGTCCACCTCCCCCTTTTTGGGGACCCCCTTAAGGGGTCTGGAGGTTTGAGCCAGTACACAGTAGTCCCATCTCGGGGGCTGTGCTAGGCTCACCCCAGGTGTCAAATTGGTACCACACAGAGGCAGCCGCCCTTGTGATACCAGTAGTATTTGTCACTCCTGCATTTTCCCTCAGCAGGCGGGCTGAGGGACGTGGTTATTGGCGGCAGGCGGGTTGCTCGATTTTCCAGGATCCACCCCCATGCTTCGCCAATACTCCTTGTTCTGTAATCAATAAAAGCTGTGGCCTGTTCTTTATTCCAAAATTGTTGTGTGGTGTGTTTATTGTGGACCTCAGCAGGACCTCTCCTTACTAAGCCCTGCGCCAACAATAGCCAGCCAAACCCAGGAACCACTGCAGACTAGGTAAAGGTAAAGGTTCCCTTGCTCGAAAGCCAGTCGAATCCCACTCTAGGGTTGCGGTGCTCATCTCCGTTTCAAAGCCGAAGAGCCAGCGCTGTCCGAAGATGTTTCCATGGTCATGTGGCCGGCATGACTAAACACCAAGGCACATGGAACGCTGTTACATTCCCACTGAAGTGGTCCCTATTTATCTACTTGCAATTTCTTGCTTTTGAACTGCTAGGTTGGCAGGAGCTGGAACTAGAGACAGGAGCTCACCCCGTCTTGCGGCACCCGGGTCTTGAACTGCTGAACTACTGATTTTCCACAGCCTGCAGTTCAGCGTCTTAACCACTTGAGCCACCGCAGCCACTGCAGACTAGGGGTGTGCAAAAATAAAAAATAAAAAAAATGGCCCATTCAGATTCCGCCGAATCTGGCAGAATCAATTTTGGCTGGCAGTAAGACTCCCGCATGTCAGTTTCGTCAGTACGAGCCAATTCGGTTTCGGCCAGCCGAATGTCAATTTCAGCCCCATTATATCCTATGGACCATTAAAGTCAATGGCGAAAACATAGGGTATATTCTGGCGGCTGGAGGGGAGGGGGTTTGAGGGAGAGGCTCCAACCTCACAGGGTAGCTGCTGGAGCCTCTCCCCAAGATACCAACCAAGTTCGAAGAACATTGGACCAGGGGGTCCAATTCTACGGCCCCCCCAAACAGGTTGCCCCTATTCTCTCCATTGTTCTCTATGGTGGGGAAAAGTAAAGGGAAGGAAGGACACAGTATTACGGTTGCAGTCTGCTACAGACCTTCTGACCAGGATGAGGAGGTGGGTGCTGCCCTCCTTGAACTGCTTGACCTGGTAGTTATGGGTAACTTTAATTTCCCTGAAGTGTGCTAGGAGACAAACTCTGCAAAGCATCCACAGTCACACAAGTTACTGACCTGTCTGGATGACAATTTCCTTCATCAAATGGTGGAGGAAGCTATGAGAGGCTTGGCCATACTCAATTTAATATTGACCAACAGGCAAGAGATGGTAGAGGGGGTGAAGGTAGTGGGGACCTTAGGGGGAAGTGACCATGTCCTGCTAAAATTCCTTTTGCTGTGGGGAACCAAGGAAATACATAGCCACACATGTATATTAGATTTCAGTAGGACAGATTTTAATAAACTCAGGGGCATGATAAGAATCATTCCATGGGCAAGACTGCTGGAAGGGAAGGGAGCAAGTGAAGGGTGAGTTCTCCTAAAACAAGAGCTCTTGCAAGCTCAAACCATTGATATTCAAACAAGAAAGAAACATGGTAAGGGATCCAAAAAGCCAATGTGGATGAACAGAGAACTGTGTGATGTGGTAAGGAAGAAAAAGGAAATGTTCAAGAAATGGAGCAAAAACATGCCTCTAAAGAAGATTATCTGTAGGTTGCTAGGCACTGTAGGTCAGCCATCAGAGAGGTCAAAGCTCACAGTGACCTAAAGCTGGCTAGTGAGGCTCACTACAACAAGATACTTTTCTTCAGATGTGTGAGGAACAAACACAAGATAAAAGAGGCAATGGGCCCACTGTAGGGTGAGAATAGAGACACTTCGATAGAGAACAGAAAGAAAGCAAAAAGGCTTAATGCCTATTTTGCCTCAGTTTTTCCCCCAAAGAAGAGAACAGGTTCATCTAGAGATGGTAGTAGGCAAGGCATGGTGCCCGGGCTGCTGGACAGAGTGGTAGTTGAGAACAGGGGTCTTTTTGTAGAAAAAGAGCTGCCGGAGCTCATTAGCATAACTCATTAGCATATGCCACACCCCCTGACATCACCGGAAGTGTCTCTCTCTCGGGGACTCCAGGCCTCCCCTGAGTGGCAGCGCTCCCACGCAGCTCAGGAGACCCAGGGGCGGGGCTCTCCGGGCCTCCCCCGAGCCGCAGCGCTCATTCCTGCCCAGGTCATGCCCTCTAACCTAGATGCGTTCCCATCCCTAATCCGTGCAAAAAAAAAAACACATTTTAAAAAAAATTTAAATCCAAAGGTGTCCGTGCCCCTGCGGAAGGTGCATGCCGTCTGCACATGCTCAGAGGCACCGTTTAAAGCTCGAGCCCCGGGGTCTGAAAAACAAATTCTAAAATCTTCCAGCCTTCCAGGAACTCACGGTTAAATCTACAAGTGTCAGATTCTGACGGCGAGTTATTTTAGCTGGGCTCAGAGAAACCGGATGCCAAGATTTCGAGCGACGCGAAAAAGAACAGACGCAGGTGCTGGGATTCCGACATGAGACGAAGAGGAGGCGCGGCTCTGGGGATCTGAAGCTTAGCCTGCAGTTTGCGCACCGCGCATCTCAGGAGAGAAACAGAGCCCGAAGCACTCGGTTTATCCATGGGCGGCACAGAACCTCTCAGAGAGTGTGTTACAGATCCTGAGAGCAGGAGGGGATGCTGAAAGGAAGGGCCCCGGGGCCATTCAGGATGACCGATCCAGAGCCTGCGCCCGATCCAGAGAAGAGGAACGCAAAGCTGGCTGGAGGGATGGAGCTAGTCCCACCCAGGGGACCGCAAGCATCGCCTGGCTAGATCCCGCCGCCACTTGGGAGCGTCCCCCACATGATGCCCATGGCCCACCATGGCAACCCCAATTGCTCGGCCTAGATCGGGACCCACCTCTTCTGCTGCAGCAGGTTGATCTCGTCCACCTTTCTCTGCCACGACTTCTCGCCCTGCAGCCGGGCAGGCAGCAGCATGCCCCACTCGCCAGGCAGCAGCATCCCCATTGCTGGGCAGGAGCTCAGTGGCAGCGGTGGCGCATCCCCGCCGGGGGTCCCCTGGGTGCTGCTGGTGGTGGGAGGCGGAGGTATCGGCGGTGGGGAGGCACTCCGCTCTGACAGTGCCACAAGCGGGGGTGACGGTTGCAACATCTGGCTGGGGACCAAGGCCAGAGCCTGGAGGCATTCCACTTCTCAACACATTTCACTCTCCGGGCCTCCCCCGAGCCACAGCGCTCCCTCACAGGCTTGGGGAACCTGGGGCTGGGGCTCTCTGGGCCTCCCCCGAGCCGCAGCGCTCCCACGCAGGCTCAGAGAATCTGGGGCGGGGCTCTCCGGGCCTCCCCCGAGCCGCAGCGCTCATTCCTGCCCAGGTCATGCCCTCTAACCTAGATGCGTTCCCATCCCTAATCCGTGCAAAAATTGGGGGACCCGGGGGCGGGGCTCGGGGACCCAGGGGCAGGGCTTGCCACCAGGCAGGCTGCCAGAGCAGTGCTCCGGAGGGCTCCGGTTCAAAAAGACCCCTGGTTGAGAAAGACCTGGCTGCATTGAATGAGTACAAATCCCCTGGGCCAGATCGTAGGCACCCAAGAGTGCTCAAAGAACTTTCTGGAAAGCTTGCAGAGCCTTTGTCCATCATCTTACAGACCTCTTGGAGGTTTGGAGATGTGCCACAAGACTGGAGGAGGGCAGATGATATTCCAATTTTCAAAAAAGGGAGGAGGGATGACCTAGGAAACTACAGGACAGTCAGTCTGACCTGTGTCTCAGGGAAGTCAAAGGAGCAGATTTTAAAGGGATTGATCTGCAAGCATCTAAGGGACAACTTGGTGATCCATGGAAGTCAGCATGGATTTGTCCCCAACAGGTCCTACCAGACTAAACTCATTTACTCCTTTGATAGAATGATGAGCTTACTGGATTAGTGGAATGCTGTTGATGTTGTTTTCCTGGATTTCAGTAAAGCTTTTGACAGGGTTCCCCATGATGTTCTGATGGGTGAACTAGAGGAATGTGGACTAGACTCTAGGATAGTTATGTGGATAGGAAACTGGTTGGAGAACTGCACTCAAAGGGTAGTTGTCAATGGGATTTCATCTGAATGGAGGGAGGTGTCCAGTGGGGTACCACAGGGCTCGGTTCTGAGCCTGGTATTTTTCAATATTTTTATAAATGATCTGGATGAGGATGTGGAGAAGCTACTCATTACATTTGCAGATGACACCAAATTGGGAGGAGCAGCAAACACACCAGAAGATAGAGATAGAATTCAACGAGATCTGAACACGCTGGAAAAGTGGGCAGATCGCAATTTAACAAGGATAAGTGCCAAGTTGTATATCTGGGTAACAAAAACAAGGACCATGCATACTGGATGTGGGATACACGTCTGGGTAGCAGTGTGTGTGAACAAGATCTTGTGGTACGGGTGGACCATAAGCTAAATATGAGCAGCCAGTGTGATTCGGTGACAAAAAATGGTTAATGTGATCTTGGGGTGTTTCAACAGAGGCATAGCATCCAAATTGTAAGACGTGATAGTCCCGCTTTACATTGCATTGGTCAGGCCGCACCTGGAGTATTGTGTGCAGTTCTGGAGGCCTCATTTCAAGAAGGATGTGGACAGCATGGAGTGTGTGCAGAGGAGAGTGACGAGGATGATCAGGGGCCCGGAGAACAAGCCCTATGAGGAAAGGCTGAGGAACTTTGGAATGTTGAGTCTGGAGAAGACATGATTGAGGGGGGGCATGATTGCTCGCTTTAAGTATTTTAAGGGCTGTCACTTAGAGGAGGGCAGGGAGCTGTTCCTGTTGGCAGCAGAGGATAGGACAACTTGCAGTAATGGGTTTAAATTAAGGGCAGGAAGGTACCAGCTGGATATTAGGAAAAACTTTCTTACAGTAAGAGTTATGCAATAGTGGAATCAGCTGACTAAGGAGGTGGTGAGTTCCCACTCACTGGCAGTCTTTAAGCAGAAGCTGGACAAAGACTTGTCAGGGATGCTTTAGGCTGATCCTGCACTGAGCAGGGGTTTGGACTAGATGGCCTGAATGGCCCCTTCCAACTCTGTGATTCTAAGATTCTATCTTTTATTCGAAGATGCAGGGGAGCGATGTGGCAGAACATGAGTAGCCAATAGGTCAGAGTGGGTTTAATACATCAGCTGATAGTTCTCATTGTTGTACTGAGTTGGGCATTAAGTTTGTGAACATGGGGGCTGTTGAGCCACACTGAAGCACCATATTCCACAGTACTACATACCAACTCCAAAGCTGAGCATCTAAGTGTTGTAGCAGACGCATCACAAGTTGTACTACATAATTTTTGAGAATATGGTTTCACATATGTATTTTCACTGCTACATTGGTAAGATGGTGTTTATAGCTCAAGTTCCTGCCAAGGTACTTAGGTGTGTGGTTGTGTGTGATTCAGGTGCCATTAAGGTAGACATTCGGTTCATGGTTGGCAAAATTGTTATTAAGATAGAAACAAGAGCATTCTGTTTTTCCTGGACTTGGGATAAGCTGCCATTTATGGTAGAGTAGTCAGCCAAAATTTCAAAGGCCCTAGTCAGTATTTCCTCAGTCCTTTCAATTGATTGGTGCCTTACTGCAATTGCCATGTCATGTGTATAAGCAAACGTCTTGGATATCATCTCAAGAACATCAGATATTTATAGATTGAAAAGAACTAGAGTGCAGGCAAGCCTGATCTCATCAGATCTCAGAAGCTAAGCAAGGCTGACTCTGGTAAGTACTTGGATGGGAGACCTCCTTGAAATACCACCAGCTGGGTAGACAGGGGCAGGCTTTATTCAGCCACCTCTCTGAATATCCTCCAGGCCCCAAGTAGGGGTCAGTCATCAGAGGTCACCATGACATCTAGGTGCACACACACTCACACTTATGTGTACACACACACACATATATGAAAAATACAAAAGAAAAAGAAAAGAACTGGAGTGAGGACCAAGCCCTGAGGTTGACTGTTATTCAGTTTCTTCTGTTTGCTGATTGACTGACTCATAATTACCTGGAATGTTCTATTGCTCAGCATGTTATTTAGGAGTTGCAAAAATGTTCTGCTGGGAAAAACTTGTACAGCAGACCATCCCTCCAGACTTTGTCATAAGCAGTAGTCAGATCAATGAAAACTGCTGATATCTTAAGACACTTCTGATACCCTGCCTCAATGAACGTTGTTAAGCTGAAGACATGGTCTTCACAGCTACGACGGGGTCTAAATCCTGCTTGCTCTATAAAGACATGTTGCTTAATTCTGTTGCTGATTCTGTTCAGGATTAAGAAGAAGAAGAGATTGGATTTATACCCTGCCCTTCACTACCCAAAGGTGTCTTAGAGCAGCTTACAAACTCCTTTCCCTTCCCCTCCCCACAACAGACACCCTGTGAGGTGGGTGGGGCTGAGAGAACTCTGACACAAACTGCTCTTTTTCAAGGACAGCTGTGCCAGAGCTTGTGACTGACCCAAGTTCACATCAACAGGTGCAAGTGGAGGAGTGGGGAATCAAAACCGGTTCTCCTACATTAGAGTCCACACACTTAACCACTACACCAAACTGGCTCTCAAGGAGTTTATAACAGGAGCTCAGAAGGAAAATAGGTCTATAACTTTCCACCAGATATTTTGGTTTTCCAGGTTTCAGAATAACAATAATCTTAGCTTTCTTGAATTTCCCTGGGAGTCTTCCTGTTCTCATGATGTCACTGCGAAACTTTGTGAGCCACTTCTTAGTGAATGTGCTGCTGTTGATCAGGAATTCATTATGGAGGTGACTTCTGGTTTTGGTGACTTGCTGGCGGGTGCACTCCATCAAAGCTCCAATGAGAACGGCTCATGATTGCGCTGGGTGGGAGGGGTCCTGGATGATTCTGGGTCCCCCCCAGAGCCCTCTGTGATGGCTCGTAGCCTGGGGTGCAAGGTCTGCCTCTCCTGAGGTGATGGCCGAAGGATCAAGGCTCCTCTTTGCCCCGATAGGTCCCGCTGCTGCGAGACCAGCCATGGTACCAAAGGCACACACCGGAGCGAACGTGCAAGAGATCTGGTGATGGGAGACTTCCCCTACCTTTTAAAGCAACTCATGGAGTAAAGCATGAGTAGACACTCATTTTAACAAAGCAAGCACCCAGGCGCAAAACCTAAAAGCCTCCTCGAAGCCCCAAATGTAGCGAAGGGGGAGGAGTCAATCCAACCCTGTTAAGAATAGCCTATAAAAGGTAGAGATTAAAAGCAATTAAAAAATGGGGGGAAAGGAATTCATTATGGATGCAGTCAAAGCCTGTTGCCTTTCTGCTCTTGATGTCCTTCAATGCCTTTGAAATCTCATCAGCACTGAAATCCTCCTTGTGGATTTCAGTGGATAACACCTCCTTGTAGATAATACCTCCTTGTGGTGCACCTTGGATAATGCTAGTGAGCTGGCTTCTGGCTGCCAGACAGTCATAGGATCTCCTTGCTACCCTATGCACATGGAAACAATCAACCAATCAAACAGTCATTCTCTGTGCTTCTGATGGAGATGCATGTTCACAATTTATTGGTTTGCTTGGCCTACACATTCTCTAGGGTCTTCCTAGGCAGGTAACAGGAATTGAAATGTTCCACATGTATGTGCTGTTTTTGTGCCTGCAATGTTGACACATGCTGAATTGAATTATAGTTCTCAGGAGGCAATGCCAGAGTACACAATGTATTTGTGATTTACTTTAGAATACATGATTAGCAAGAACACACTCAGCTTTGGGAGCTGAACATTCAAAGTGAGCAGGGTTGGGATACTAAAGAAACAAGTCTCACAGTTCCCCTATTCCCCCCCCCCTCAAGACAACCTCTTTTTATATGTTTTCTTTTTCCTGTTAAGTGACTTGGGTGAATATGAGATGAGGGAGGGGGACAAGGACAACTATGTGGACACAGAATGAGAATGTACACCCTCAAAACATTGCAAAACAGTGCAGAATGACTTTGAGCACTGAGTGTCTGAGGGTCCTGCTTTTCAACTTCAAATAAGATGTTATTTGAACAGTGGAATGTTCATCTATCACTGATGACATCACAGAGCTACATCTGGCATGTCTGTAATCATCAGAGACAGAATCACAACCAGTTGGATTAACAATAGTATGGGCAAATGAGAAGGAAAATGGCATTAGGGAGAAATAGAAGTCATGAGGGGAGGGCGGGAAGCCAGCGTAAAAACCAAGCTTTGAGGTGAGGGTTTGTTTGGTAATTGATTTTAGCAGTAATTAATGTTCTACTCTGAGGCCCACATTGACATTAAAGATTATTCAGCGCTGTCCCAATAAACAGTTAATTTAAAAAAAAACAGAAAGTGAGAGAATACAAAAGAAGTACAGCATATAGCCTTAACTTGATACACATTCCACTTGGCTCTAGTTTTCCCCTGCAGATATTGTTTTTAAAAACAGCTTGATGAATGTACATTATTCATTAGTGGTTATTAATAAACAACAAAGTATCTGGTGAATGAATTGATATTGAATGAAAGCATCTGGGTGTCCAATGAATATTGTGTTCAGATACGGGAGTATATGGTCAATGTAATCTTCACCAAAGGTAATTTTCGGCATAAGCACCCCCGTTAATCTATAGACTAACAATTCATATCACAGCAGCATAAACATTCACATTTAATAATGGCAAAAGGCCAACATACAGAGAAGTACACACTGTGTAGAGAACTCCCATAATTTTGTTTTATTGCCAAAATAAGCAGCCTCTTTCCATGAAAAACTGAGCTCAGGTAAACAAAACAGCTCAAATTCTTTCTTTAAAAAAATCCCTATAAAACATGTATAAATCTACAGGCAGGTGCTGCCAAAAACCTCAGAACAAGTAAACACAATCTCAGGAGAACTAAAAAAACATATGGTTATTGCATTACATCATCTTATACACCAAGTTTGGCCTGTTCTGATCAAGAACTAGATGAAAAATGCCTCAAGCAACACATCGACTCTCTGATGGATTTCATTTTTTCCCTGTTAAAATAGCTAGAATTATTTTTAATTACAAACACTAATTGTTGTTTCACACTTAACCACAACCAGCAACATAAAAGCACATTATTAGTCAAAAGACAGTCTTACAGGTATGTTATGCACTAGTAAGTCAACTGGAAAATGATATCAACTAATTGAACAGAAGGAGAAAAGGGAAAATAGCACAGACACTTAATGCTGACTGCAATTAACCATTTCATCAAACCATAGTTTAAAACACAAAAATTCTGAACAGGCTTTATTAAATGGACTCTGAAATGAAATGGTTTCTGTAAATGGACCCATGTCTGTGACAGAGACCGACAGTGCATACGTCCAACAAAATGTTCAAAATAATTCTTTAAACTATAATTCCCAATGAAAGTCTTAATTAGTTCTCTATCTGAAGTTGATAACAAGCTGGTTCAGAATATGAATCTATTTTAGCTTGGAAGTGTTTAGCAATATGGCAAATTGAATGTCGTTTTCTCCAAAGGTCCTCTGCTTCAGAATGTTGAATGAGATTCTGCGAGATTTTGTGCATATCATCAGCATTCATTAGTTCAAGGACTTAAAGTCAGCTACTTTGTAGGTGTGTGTGCAATGGTTCTTTAGTGTTCAACCCCTTACTCTCAATTGCTGTGAAATTATGTGAACTACAAAGCCAGCTTCTTCACAGAACTACAAAGTTCTTTAATGTTAACCCTTACCCTTGCTAAAATCCCCATTGATTGCTTTGGATGATGTGATCAGACCTCCCAACTGAGCTGTCTTTCATTTAATGAGTGTCTTCTCCATTTTCATCCATTGTTTTGATTGTTTCTTGCTAATGTTTCACATGGTTGTTATTTCAATAAAACCACTGTACAGATCCCAAACCCATATCCTATTCCTGAATATGCTGCTTTTAGTAGAGGAAGGCAGTTCTGGCCTTGTGCTAGAAACTACCATTTCCAGAGGCCAGTACAATGATGGACATGGAGCCTTTACCATCACAAGCTGAGAGAGAATGCTCAGAAAGAGACCTACCCCCAAAAAATATTAACTGAGAAAGCTCATAATTAAAAAGCAACTTCTGAACTGCAGCAAGGGTAATTTGCCCACTGCTAGTCTTGCAGTGTAATTCCAAACTGAGTTATGCTCTTCTACAACCATTGAAGTCAATGGTCTTAGAAGAATGAAACTCTACTCTGCTTAGGGTTGGCCTGTTAATGGTTGGTGATTTTGTTATAGTTAATGTACAGGGCTATTTCAATAATTATTACAATGGCAAACACAGGCTTGCTATGGGGTGACCAGCAGAGGTCATTTCGGGGGAGAACGCGGGGGAACACAGTTCCCCCGGGAGAGGTGCAGGGGGGCGGGGCACATGACAAAGCCCTGCCCCCTGCTTCCGGCCGCCCCGCTTCCAGCCCTCATTCAGCCAGGAGGAGGCAAGAGAAGAGGGAGGGTAAGTTGCTTCCTCCCCGCCTCTCCCCACCCCTGCCTGCCTGGGGCCAGGGAGGGCCTTGGCGGGGCTTCCTCGCACTCCCGCTGGCCTTGCAGGTCCATCGCCGGGCCCCTGATGTCAGGGGGTGTGGCATATGCTAATGAGTTATGCTAATGAGTTCCCCTAGCTCTTTTTCTACGAAATGACCCCTGGACCAGTCAACCAGAAGAGCAGCCGGTCCCAGTTTGCTGACATTTATTGACACTGCAGGTGCCTGTGAGTTGCATTTGTCACTTTACACTTCATGTTTGTAAGTAATATGCTTCAATGTCATCTTAAGCAGAGTGATATCCTTCTCAGCCCGATGACTTCAATGGACTGAGAAAGATGTAACTCTGCTTAGGGTTGCACTGTCAAACAGGTGTAATGGTATGTCTTTAAAAAGGTAATATGTGAAGCAGATCTAAGTATGTTGTGATTTTGTCACTAAACAATATATGGATGTACCTATGTGAACAGAAAGCACTCTTACTTCTGAATGATGATTATGTCAGGACAGGAACCACTCCTGCTACAGTGATTTGTATTAGAGTACCTGGTTTAACATAAGAACATAAAAGAAGCCAATGTTGGATCAGGCCAATGGACCATCCAGTCCAACACTCTGTCACACTGTGGCCAAAGTTTCTATACTACATGTTTTTTACTTCTTTATTGAAGCATTTACACTGCACTTTTTATCCACATCTGAGAACTCAAGGAAACTTACAACATGAAGGCAAAGATAATATTTAAACATCTAGACACATATACAATATGATCCTCAAACATCCTAGGGTCACTAGACCTGCTTACTCAAGGCCACAGGTGACAATCTATGGGCTTGCCCTTTGGCTTACACCAAAGACTTCTTGACAACACCCAGATGAAATATCTACAATAGAGGAGGAACAGAAGCTCAGTCCAGATCTCATATAACTGGAAAAGATGTTCCAAGCCTCCCTCTCCTGTTTTGGCTAAATCTGTCGGCTAAATCGGCTAAATATATCACTGAACAAAAACAGTAGGGACAGGGCAAGCACATTACCAATTCCACCCTCAATTTGTGATTAGCTCAAGATGGAACATCACAGCCATTCATCTTGCCAGAAGTTTACTAGGCTATGCTAAATTCCTTAATTGATCACCTTTAATCTTTGGCACATATTTGGCTCATTAAATTTAGCTTTGCTCACACTGCCTTTCTTTGCCTCCCATGTGTTCACCTTCCTTCCAGCTTTACTCAAAAGGGTTCTATGTGATCTAAAAAGAGTAGGAGCCTGTTGATAACATCCTGTATAGTACCAGTAGTTTAAAAATATATACAATGTCAAATATGTTTAATGCATATGTCCTTTGATACCATGGATCTATCACACTGGGTTTTGACATTAGGCGATTTTTGCAATTCCCTATATCGTAGCTCCTTTTGGAGCCCATTGTATCCTGACACCATTAATACATGGAAAAGAGAGATAATATTACTTGAACATTATATCTGGAACATTGTGCAAAATTTGTCAAATTTATTATTTAATATATTTGTGAATTATTAGTCCCCATTCAATAAAAAGGGCAAATCATGGAGAAAAAGCACTGAATAATTTATCTCAGAAGGTTGCAAGATCCATATAATAAATTATTTCATACCCATATATCTGTCATTTATGCATCTATGAAAGAACAGTGATAGGCATTCATTTTATTGTGCTACATTAGTATTCTTGCAGAATTGTGAGTAGGGGTTGGTGCTGAATGAAAATTTTTGCTATTTCAAAGTGAAAATAAATACACTGAAAAAGACTAAATTGGCTTGAAAGGGTGGGCATTGGGGTTATGATTCATAATAATCAGTGGCAAGTGATTGCAAGTCATTTGTAGTGCAACACTAAGCATCACTCCCTTCCTCAGCATTCATATCCACCCATCCAATAAATCAATCAGATAAATAGCCTTCACTCTGAAAATGGAGCCATCTCAAAACATGTTCCTTACAGAAGCTGACTTCATCATAAATTTTCCTTCACAACTTTACAAAGCGGAGAATTTCATTTAAGTTGTGCATAGTTGTTGTTCAGTCGCACAGTCGAGTCCGACTCTTCACAACCCCATGGACCACATCAGGCCAGGCCCTCCTGTCTTCCGTCGTGCTCCGGAGTTTGCTTAATTTCATGTTCATTGCCTCGATAACACTGTCTAACCATCTCATCCTTTGCCGGCCCCTTCTTCTTTGACCTTCAATCCTTCCCAGCATCAGGGTTTTCTCCAGTGAGTGCTCCCTTCTCATTTGGTGGCCAAAGTATTTGAGCTTCAGCTTCAGTATCTGGCCTTCCAGGGAACAGTCAGGGTTGATTTCTTTTAGGATTGACTGATTTGATCTTCTTGCAGTCCAGGGAATGCTCAAGAGTCTTCTCCAGCACCATAATTCAAAGGAATCTATTCTTTGGGACTTGGCCTTCCTTATAGTCCAACTCTCGCAGCCATACAGTACTACTGGGAATACCATTGCTTTGACCATACGGACTTTTGTTGGCAGGGTGATGTCTCTACTTTTTATTATGCTGTCGAGGTTTGCCATCGGTTTCCTCCCAAGGAGCAGGTGTCTTTTAATTTCATGGCTTCAGTCACCATCTGCAGTGATCTTGGATCCCAGGAACGTGAAGTCTGTCACTGCTTCCATGACTTCTCCTTCTATTTGCCAAGGAATGATGGGGCCGGATGCCATGATCTTAGTTTTGTTTGATGTTGAGTTTCAAGCCAACCTTTGCACTCTCCTCTATTATCCTCAGCAAGAGGCTCTTAAGGTCCTCTTCACTTTCTGCCATCAGAGTGCTATCATCTGCATATCTGAGGTTGTTGATATTTTCCCCAGCAATCTTAATTCCAGCTTCTGAATCATCCAGGCTGGTATTTTGCATGATGTACTCTTGCATATAAATTAAATAAGCAAGGGGACGATATACATCCTTGTCGTATTCATTTTCCTATGCTAAACCAATCAGTTGTTCCATATCCTGTTCTAACTGTCGCTTCATGACCCTTGTACAGGTTTCTCAAGAGACATGTGAGGTGGTCTGGTACTCCCATCTCTTTAAAGACTTGTCATAGTTTGTTGTGATCCACACAGTCAAAGGTTTTGGCGTAGTCAATGAAGCAAAAGTAGATCTTTTTCTGGTACTCTCTTCCTTTCTCCATAATTCAGCGAATGTTGGCAATTTGATCTCTACTTCCTCTCCTGCTTCCAAACCCAGCTTGTACTTCTGGCAGTTCTCTGCCCATGTACTGCTGAAGCCTAGCTTGTAGGATCTTTAGCATGACCTTGCTAGCATGTGAAATGAGTGCAATTGTGGGATAGTTTGCATTGCCCTTCTTTGGGATCCACACAATAGTTCCCTTACCATCCTGATAAGTGAAGGATCAGGCCAATAAGGAAGACTGACTTTGAAGTCAGCAGGATGTTGTTTGGGAACCTTTAAATAACTGTTCAAAACTATGATATACAAGCAGAGCCCAAATATGACAGAGAGGGAAAGGACTGGGGGGCTCAAGATACAACCCTATCATCATGTCGTCTATGGATGACTTTTCCAAAGTAAAATGAATATTTATCTTTCATGACTCATCAGATTGTATTCATGGGGTGGATGTGAAGAGGAGAGACCATGTCATCAGGCCCAGAGAAATTATGCCTGGGGCATTGCATTTAAAGGCATTGCATATGCTTCCATCAATATTCAGTCCTGATTCTACACTGCTGACTGATATAGCCTCTTCAGATCTTTCTGGGATCAAGACTGAACATTTCCTTGCAGTTTTTCAGATTATTGTACCCTATCACCCTCAAGGGATGAATAGCTCAGAGCCACTCATTAAAATTAAGCTAGTCCATTTCTATTCAATGTAAACATTTTTTCAAAGTCTGCAGAAAATAATAGTTTGAGGTGTCTAGAAATAAAACATGTTTCATTGGTCACTATCAGATCTAAGAACCACATTTAAATATTAGGACCGAAACCTTGATTGTATAAAATAGCAATGCAATAAGAGGGCTTTTGTATATGAAGAGGGTGGTGGCTTAGAAGTAGAGCATCTGCATTGCATACAGATAAGATAGGGTTGCTATGTCTGGGTTGGAAAATACCTGAAGACTTTGGGGTGGATCCAGGAGAGGGTAAGGTTTGGGGAGGGGATGGGCCTCAGCATGGTATAGTGCCATAGAGTCCACCCTTCAAAGCAGCCATTTTCTCCAGGGGAGTTGATCTCTGTCAACTGGAGATCAGTTGTAAAACATAAGAGCATAAGAGAAGCCAATGTTGGATCAGGCCAATGCTCCATCTAGTCCAACACTGTCACACAGTGGCCAAAAATACCAGGTGCCATCAGGAGGTCCACCAGTGGGGCCAGGACACTAGAAGTCCTCCCACTGTCCCCCCCCTCCCAGCACCAAGAATACAGAGCATCATTTGCCCCAGCCTGAGAGTTCCTATCTCTAGGTAAAGGTTTCCCTTGCTCAAAAGCCAGTCAAATCTGACTCTAGGGATGCGGTGCTCATCTCCGTTTCCAAGCTGAATGGCCAGCGCTGTCCATAGATGTTTATGTGGTCATGTGGCCAGCATGAGTAGACGCCAAGGCACACAGAACGCTGTTACCTTCCCACCAAAGTGATACCTATTTATCTACTTGCAATTTCTTGCTTTCGAACTGCTAGGTTGACAGGAGCTGGGACCAGAGATGGGAGCTCACTCCTTCATGCAGCACTCAGGTCTCGAACTGCTGAACTACCGACCTTCCAGTCTGCAGTTACCTTGTGGCTAATAGCCACTGATGGACTTCTGCTCCATATGCTTATCTAATTCCCTCTTGAAGCTGTCCATGCTTGTAGCCAGCACCACCTCCTGTGGCAGTGAATTCCATGTGTTAATCACTCTTTGGGTGAAGAAGTACTTCCTTTTATCTGTTCTGGAGGCTGGCAGCCCTACATACAGAAGGTCCCAGTTTCAGTCCCTGGTATCTCCAGTTAAAAGGGTCAGGTGATATGAGAAACCTCTGCCTAAGATCCTGGACAGTCACTGTCAGCCAGAGTAGACAATAATGATCTCGACAGACCAATGGTCTGACTCAGTATAAGGCAGCTTCATGTATTCACATGTCCAAAAGTGCCCTGCCCTCATTCCTGAACAGCCAGAAGCAGCCCTCACAATCTGGAGCTGAGCAACCCATTTACAAACCATGACTTCCAAAGAAGCCTGGCCACAGTGAAGGAGAAGGACAAGAAGAAAAATAAATTAACCACCACCAAGATGTGCATGGGGGGGGGGGGGGAGCATTCATGGTGTTCTGGTGTGATTGACAGGATGGAAGTTTTGCTATTCTTGCCAAGATAATACTAGGTAAGCCTCTGTTTTTCTCCCCACCACTATCCCTCCATTTAATATTGATTCAAGTATTTCACTGTTAATCAAATCCTACAAGAACAACAGGCAACCTTAACTACAGATTACATGCATGTTAATCTGTTTGAAACTTGTTACAGGCCCACATAGGAACAGTTTGCCATGGTGACATCATAAAGACATTGTCACAACAAAGAATTAGCAAAGGCAAATGGTATATTAAAGAAATTACAAACAATCCTTTCTAAATTGGTGTCTGATGACCCTCTTGCCTTCATTTCTAAAGGGAAACTTGCATATAATTTTTGACCCCTGATTCTAAATGTGCATTGGCTAGGGCAAGCCCAGACTTGACCTAGCACATGTCCGATATTACAGAACCATTCTTGGAGCAAATCAGCAGCCAAGTCTTTTGTGGAAGTCTTAAATTTGCAGTTAGCAGAATATATGTTGCCTTTTGCCACAAATCTTCTATAGGTATGTAAGATATAACCTGTGTATTATGACGACAGCTAAAACAAGAATTAGACAGCAGAACCAATATTTTGCTCTTTTTATTTCCTTGATTGTAATTCTTTGTTCTTTGTGATTGTAAAACAAACCTCCTGCTTAAGCCAACCAGTATTGCACCACTTTCTAGAATCCATTCTTTCCAATGAAATTTGTACATATTTTTCAGTGTTATATGTATAAATGCATATAAATGCAGTACACAGCATAAACTGCACATAAACTGTGTTAATAAATGATTTACCAACAACAGCTACTAAAATGGAGACCAAAATTATTCACAATGGCAACACATAGAAAGAAAAAGAAAACAAAATGGGCATATTTGTCCATACGTAGTAGTGGATTGGACATCATGTTTTTCTATTATGTTCAAAATATCTCTGGCTCCATTAATCTGACATCATATAATTCTATTAAGGCATAAAATCTCATCCTATGACCTCTCTGTCTGCTCTGGTTGGCTGACTGTTTTTGGTTAATCTACTCTTCTTTCCAATGGTCTGTACTGTCTCTGGCCCTCGGTATGCCACAGCAAGGCCACTGATTGCCAGTGGAGAATCTGAATGATCTCAGTGTTGCTATTCTTTGTGAGAAATACATGCTCTTAATGCTTCTTCTTTAGGCACAGCCAAGAAAAGTCACTGCTCCACTGGTTCAATTCTGAATGTCTTGTGTGCATAAAATTTCAAGCTGCTTGACAGTTCAGGCTCAAAAAATAAGGAGACCGCCTAGGGTGAAAGAGAATTATTATTCACAAAAGCACAAACTTCTTTTCAAAGGGAGGATGGTTGTTCAGAACCTTGTCAACGCCCAAGCGTTCAGCGATGCAGATGCGGGGGGGGGGGAGGAATAGATGATGCCATATAATGCACAAAAATGATCCTAACCTTATATTAAAGTTTTATATTTTTACTAGTTCTTGATGCTCAAGATAAGCAAAGACACACCCACTTAATAGCTTCGAAAGAGCTTTCATTCATGGGAAGCATGGAGTGCCATAGCAGCAAGGCTGTGAGACAAAGAGAAAGAAACACCGTAGGCCTCAGGGAAGGATGCTCAGGCTCAGCACACAGCAGGCAATCTTTGCTGATATGTGACACTTTTAATTCCATTTAATCAATATATTGTAACAGCAAGATTTGCCAGCTCAGAAGCACAGCTTCTGTTCACTCTCCAGCATGATCACATCTGGTTCTGCAGCAGCAATTTAATTTCCTCTTTTCTTGCCGTGTCATGTAATCCTTGCCTCGGCTAATCCAATTGTGGTGCTCTGTAAAATGGTGCCAATCTGCTGAAGGGCATCCCCAAAGCAAAAGGAAATAAAGCACAGACCTCAGAGGAGACTAGCAGTGCAATCCTCTGCAGCATTACTCCAGTCTAAGCCCACTTAGATCAGTGGGCTTAGACTGGAGCAATGCTGCAGAGGATTGCACTTTAAGGCTTGTGGTGGGTAATTATCACCCCAGAAACGGATGAAATAGCCAGTTAAAGGTAATAGAACAGATAAAAGGTAAGAAATAGTAACACATATCCCCTTGCCACAAACCAACCCAAGCTGCTTCCTGCTGCTATCAGAAACCAATCCCTCCCCCAACTGGGGTAATGTTTAGATTTTAGTGTGTCTCCCAAGGAAGAAAGTTACACAATTACAGAATTGCTTCTCAATATATACTTGATGGCATTGTCAAACAGGCACTTTGAGCTGTTCTGGAAAATTGGGTGAGATAGACTGGAAGAAGTGGACCTTTATTTATTTAAAGGCTTAATCCTTTAAGGACAATAAATTAAAACAAAGCAGGCAACATAACTGTCAAAGCATACTGTGTATAAGCCCATCTAACTTAGTGCTAAAGTAGGAAGAAGGGTGTTATGGAGAAATCCAGTTCAGGGCAGCCACTACCCTAAATGGATTTAAAAGGGGAACAGACAAATTCATAGAGGACAGGTCATTTACTGACTGTTAGCAAAAGGGTTGCCAGGTTGGATTGACCCGGCGGTAGGGAAGGGGACTTTCTGGGAGTGGGGGGAGCATGCGATGTGCACGTGACACAATGATGTCATGCAGAAGTGGTTACCATAGAGTTTTGCCCAAAATCCCAGAGTGTTGTTGTGCGGCATCACCAATGTGATGATGCCACTTCCATGTGACATCATTACATTGTGTTTGGGGGGGAATTACCTCCTGCCAGGCAGCTGGTCGGTGGCAGGGAAGAGGTCCAAAAATCATGAGATCCCCCACCCTGAACTGGGGAACGGCATCCCTAGTTAGCAATGATGACTAAATGGAACCTTCAAGTTCAGAGGCAGTATGTGTCAGTACAAGTAGCTGGGGGTCAACAAGTGGTAGAGCCTTTGGCCTCCATTTCCTGCTGTGGACCTTTTAGAGGCATCTGAATGGCCACCGTGGGAATTTATTTATTAAAATATATTAATCTTTTACTAAAATATCCCCTATCTTTTCCAACATCAGCCAGTGAATCAAGACAGCTTATAAAGATTATATGCAAAAAATTAAAACATTATTAACAAAAAATGTAAAGATGACAGATAAATAGATATAGATATTAGGGAAGTGCATTCGGTTCGGCCAAGCTGAATATTGGTGATTCGGCCCTATTCGGCCCAGCTGCTGGCCGAATCAGATTTTCTGATCTGATTTGGCCAGCCGAATGCAAGCCACCGAATCATTCGACAGATTTTCAGCTGGCCGAAAAATGGCCGGGAAAAGGCAGGGAGGGGGAAAATTAAAGTGTACTTACCCACTTGCTGCCTTTCCCACTGAAACCGGCCTTTTCTCACTTCTTCCCTGGGTCCAGGGAGGAGACCAGTTTCAGCCAATTACTGCCATGCATTTGCAGCTTGCAAATGCATGTGCAGACTTTGCAATGTTGGTGTTGCTTAGCACACCACCTTCCTTGCTTGGAAGGGGGGAGGGAAACTTGCAACTCTACCAATAGGAGAGAGTTGCATCTTCTTTGGGCCAATCACAGGACAGAGTCATTTTTTGAAACTGTCCTGTGCTTGGCCTAAAGAGGATAGAAGGAGTCCTGCCTAGTGGCTAGACTCATTGCTGTTCCTGCTTTCCTGGTGGCTGCCTGGCTGAGAGAGATTGTGCTGCGCTGGTCTTTGGCTTCAGCTACTGGCTGCTGTCTGTGCCTGGCCTGCTGCCCTCTCCCTGGACTGCTGCTGGGCTACCTGAAGAAGACATCACCAGGTTTTATTCAAGTGGGATCTCTTTAATTTTTGAAGGGCTTTTATTTTTTCCCCTTTATTTTTAAGATTATTTATCCATTTTTGGGTTGGGTGGATTGTTCTGGGTGGGTGGGTTGAGTTCTGTGGGCTCTCTGGGGTGGGGGTTGGCGGTTGGGGTATAGTTTGATTGTTTGAAAAGTTTCTTTTAAGCAGTTTAAAAGTTGTACTGTTTGTTGTTGTTTGGTTGGGGGGCCTTGATTTTGCCTTGTTTTCCCCCCCTTGTTTGGTGGGGTTAGGGTCTTCTTTTTTCCCTCTCTTTGAAAGTTTAATTTTTTTCTCTCTGTAAAAGTTAACAGATTTATATAAGTTTCAAAGTTTTACTGTTTCTTGTCTTGTTGTTTGGGTGAGGGCTGGGGTGTGTGTGGGTTTTCCCCTGTTTGGTGGGGTTAGGGGGCTGTGGGTTTAAAAGCTGTACCAGTTTATTGCCTGTTTGGTGACTGTGAGCTGTTGTTGGTTCTCTTAGTAGTTCCTGTTCAATATAGATAGAATAGTGTATTTTGATAGCTTTCTGGTTCCACAGAGATTCCTTCCTGTTTGTGTCTGAACAAGAAACAGGACACTGTACTATATGGTTCATTGATCTGATCCAGAATGTCTCTTAGATTCTTAAAATGTAGAGGACTGCTGAACTTACCTGCTTCTCACCATTTCCCCCCTACAGTATTTTTTTCCTCTTCTAGGACCTAGCTAGGAGAAAATTGGTGGGGAACATTGTAGTTTTTTGGGAGAGGGAAAGCAGCAGGCATGGAGAAGATTAAGCATTCTGAGGCCTTCAACACCTTGTGTCCATTAAATCATATTCCTGACCCTGGCTTTATATGTGGTTGGAACAGATCTGCATGCAAAGGACTGCTGAACTTCCCCTCTTCTCAGCCCCCCCCCCCCCGCCCAGTCTGCCCTACAGTAATTCTTCCCCTGCCAGGACCTGGCTAGGAGAAAATTGGTGGACAACACTGTAGTGTTGGGGGAGGGGAAGCAGCAGGCATGGAAAAGATTAAGCATTCTGTGGCTTTAAATACCTTGTGTGTACTAAATAATATCCCTGACCCTGGCTTTGAATGTGGTTGGAACAGATCTTCATGTAAAGGACTACTGAACCCCCCCCCCCCAGTCTGCCCTATAGTAAATTTTTCCCTGCCAGGACCTGGCTTGGAGAAAATTGGGGGGGGGGGACACTGTAGTGCTGGGGGAGGGGAAGCAGCAAGCAGGGAGAAAATTAAGCATTCTCTGGCCTTGAACTCCTTGTGTACATTAAATCATATCCCTGACCCTGGCTTTATATGTGGTTGGACCATATTGCCTTATCAAGACAGGGGGCTGCTGCCATCATGTACAGTTTGGTCAG
This sequence comes from Gekko japonicus, assembly GCF_001447785.1. Taxonomy (NCBI): domain Eukaryota; kingdom Metazoa; phylum Chordata; class Lepidosauria; order Squamata; family Gekkonidae; genus Gekko; species Gekko japonicus. The sequence continues at coordinate 1,431,154 of NW_015163610.1, forward strand.
CCACAACATGCAATATTTACAGAGGTATCAAAGAGATTGGCCACCGAGGATTAACTTGTACAGTATAGAGCACATGCAGCAGCATTCCAGGACTGAGAAGAGTGCTGACTAGCACTTAGTTAGATGTTTCATGTGCACAGCATGAGCTTATAAAGCCACAGAATACTCTGTGCTCAATAGAAGCTGATGTTCCCTGGCATTCACTCTCATAGGAAGTAAGTTATTAGTTCACAATTAAAAACAGATCTATCTGGTTTCACAAGATTGATTGCACACTTAATCAGTTCCCACTTGCCTCTACAGTATCACTGAAATGAAGAGATAATAAAGCCATGGTTCTTTTAAGAAAGTGACTGCATTGCAGATCAATTTCTTCAAAATCTTCTTGTGTGCAGAAATCCTGTGGGATGAATATTTCATAAGGGGGACCAGTGCTGTTAAAATTAATAAAACGCTAGTCTGCCTCGTTATGAACTACAATGATTACTGAAGAAAATAATCCTGCTCATATTTTGTACCACCAAAGGTGGGCCCTGAAGGCATCCAAGGAGAAAGAGGAAAGCTTTTGAAGTGAGGTGTCACCAAGAGTAATAAGAGTTTCGGCAACACAAAGTCCAGGGAGAGGAGCCTGCATCAACTGGAGGAAGCTGAATCTTGTTCTTGCCTGGGGAAGTCTGAGAAATTGAAGTTAATTAATTGTTACATACTTCCATCAGTGTCAAGCCATTCATAAGCTTCCTGAGCTGAAACTATAAAAACGGAGAGGAAGCATTTTGGGTCATTCCTTAATTCCTCACAAACCTGATGCTTTGTCAAAATCTATTTGTATCCCACTTATACCTTTAGGATTCTTTAGTCCTTCCAAACATATTTTTAAGGTTGCATGATGGATCCACAATCAAGGTGTATTCCTGCCATTAACACTATGTTTGGATTTGGACTTTAATGTGAGCCCCCATTCCACCGGTTGAGCAGGTTAGTCTAGAAATTTTAAACAAATGAATGAATAACAATGTCTGAATGCATACTATGGGAATTCTGCCAAAGACACTTTACAGATACCTTCTCCATAGTACACTTTTAGCAACAGTGCAGGCGTAGCCATGGAAAGTGCAGAAACAACCTCCTTTGTAAAGTACAGATGGTCATAACACACCCCTGAACAAGGAGCTAAAACCTTGACCTCACCGTGGGAAGTGAATTTGGAGATCTAGAGGGTTTTTTCATCTTCTGGGCATGGAACAGTGGTCACTGGAGGTGTGTGGGGGGGGGAGGTATTTGTGAATCTCATGCATTGTGTAGGGGGTTGGACTAGATGACCCTGGAAGTCCCTTCCGACTCTATGATTCTATGATCCTAAGAAACTGGTGGATTACATCAAGAGGTAACAACCATGGCTTTTTGTGCAAGCTGGACTGTCAGTGACATAAGACGTGGGAATTCTGGGCAACATAGTTGATTTCAGTGCAGGGTGTTTTATTGGTTTGTTTGGTGATTTTTTTTATGAAGGCTGCAGACTGTATTGAGTATATATTGAAAAGCAGTCTTTTCCATATAGACAGCAATGCCAAATAATCTTATAAACATTGAGGCCTATTTTGCATATTTGTTCTGGTTCTGCATGGGCAGGAACCCTTATTGTTACTCTAGTTATACTGCTGGGCTCCTAAGACAGATGACTCTCTCCACTGTTCCCATGGGCTTTTTCTTGCCTTGCTCCTTAGGATAATTATAATCTTTGCAAGTATGTGTCTTCACTATGTTTCTTGCTAAGGAAATTAGAAGGCATAGACCAGCTCCAATCCAATGCCAAAAAAAAGACATTTTGGAAATGTCACATTGCTCTTTTCCTGGCAGTTTTCAAAGTGGCAACAAATAATAATTTAAAAATACAAACATGGATCAACAAGTCTTGCATGTAGCTGATCTGTAGCCTGGCATTCTGCCCTTTGTTCAGAAAGGAATGCATAAGAAATGACAGTGGGCTGAGGAATCTCTGGGCACAGGATAAATAAGAAAGAATGTAAAATTAGGTGTTTTTGATTTTTTTAAAAAAAATGTTAACTAGATAATGTATTCATAATCTTCCCTGCTTTTGACACACACAAAACTGAGTGCTCGCCTTTTGAAGCCCTCATCTGGCAGCTAGAGATAGCAGATTTCTAAGAACATTTTTTATGCTGCTTTGATGAGTGAGAAAAAATATACAGAGAAGCAAAATGACATTTTTCTATAAATTTCACACTGCTCAGCAGGCATGTGGGTACGGCAGTATTCATTAAGATTAGTTAGAATTACTTAAGCACCGTGAATTTTCTCCATCAAGCTGGTAACTGGGACACTGCGGATTAGTTATTGATCAGCTGCTGTTAATACGCGGAGCTCTTTCCATGCCTGTTGTTGTGGGAGGGAGAGATGCTCTCTTGTGAAGCTGAATCTGTGAAATTCACAAATTAAACAGCCTCTGTTCAGTCTATCTTTTGTTTCAGGAATTGGAAAAATGGGGGGAAAGAAAAAGAATGCATGCTCCTCAGACAGCATTCCCCCCCGCCTCATAACATAGCTGTGCATTCTATAACATCTCCCAGTGCAGTTATATCCATAGCTTTGTGGGAGAGGATGAGGAAGAGCCACAGTTGCTAGAGGAAGGGCCATGGCTCAGTGGTAGAGCATCTACTTTGCATGTAGAAGGTCCCAGGTTCAGTCCCTGACATCTCCAGTTAAAGGGTCTCAGATAACAAGTGTTAAGAAAGAGTTGTACTGAGACCCCAGAAAGCCACTACCCACCAAAGCAGACACAGTACTGAGCTTGATAGACCAAACAGTATAACACAGCTTCATGTTTGTTTTTTGTGTGTGTGGTAGTGTGTAAGAAAGAGATTCCTTTACCCTGCCATCTAGCACCAGGTCCCAGGGGGCACATGATGTAGCTACCCTACTTAAGTCCAGTTAGCCCTGGGTAGGAGTCTTCCTTGGAACCCTCCAGGTGCTGTCCTGAGTGAAAGGCAAGATATATGTTTAATAAATTGCAGGTGTGATACTGTTCTGAATGATGCAAAACTATTTTGTGTAAGGCCTCAGTCTGACTCTTCAAAAACTAAGATCTGGAGGGCAATAGTTCAGTGCTGAAGCATGTATTTTGCATATATAAAGAAGAAGAGAAGAGATTGGATTTATACCCCACCCTTCACTTGAAGTCTCAGAGCAGCTTACAAACTCCTTCCCCTCCCCCTCCCCACAACACACCCCCTATGAGGTAGGTGGGGCTGAGAGAGCTCTGAGATAACTGTCCTTGAGAGAACAGCTCTGACAGAACTACAGCTTGCCCAAGGTCATCCAGTAGCTGCAAGTGGAGGAATGGGGAATCAAACCCGGTTCTCCCAGATTAAAGTCTGCGCACTGAACCACTGCACCAAACTGTCTGCGGGTCCTTAAAACCCTAGGTTCCAGTTATTGAATTAAATTATCAGGACTGGAAAAGACTTCTATGTCAGACTTTGGAAGTTATCAACTTCTAGTCACACTAAGTATGTAGATAAGTAAACAGTAGTCTGATGCAATATAGGGCACCTTCATCACATGTTTATAGTTCTAAGCTGAAGTACTAGTTTCAAAAATATGTTCCTGTTTTTCATCAAAGTGCCATTCCATAGTTGTTAAAACTTGTGGAATGATTCTGTGAGTGCCTGGATACAGGATACATGACATCAGGTTTGGCATCAGTTGTTTTACATGGAGAACTTGTTCCAAGATAATGTTTGCATCTGTAAACAGTCCGGGGTAACTTCCAGAAACAATGATTACATCAGAATCAATTCTGAATGTTACAATTGCAAGATGCTACTAGAGGAGAAAGAGCATCAGCTTGTTGAGTAGGAAAGCAGCAAGTTCACATATTACTCTATAACTGAGTTTTAAAATAAACTAAAGCTATCTCCTGGATGTACTGGACTACTTCTCACTCATCCTTCTTCCCTGCTCCCTATCTCGTTAGCTAGCACATTGCTCCGTTCTCAGGCAGGAAGGTGAAATATATCCCCTCCTTGGGTTTGGGGGCATCAAACTAGATGTGAGGGAGATCATGAGTCTGTCTGCTGGTCCTTAAAAGATGTTGATGGTGCAGTCCATATCTAGATTATTGATGCAAGTAGCTATACTTAGCCTTAAAAGAGGAAGAGCTGTGGTATCCATCATATGCAGCTTGATCCTAAGAGTGCTCTGGAAGAAAGAGAATAGTAGGCAGTAACCCAGGGGTGGATGGTTGCATTCCTGAGTAGAAAAATTCTGTCTCCCATGGGTTCCATTCATATAATGGCAGGGAGGTGAGGATTCTGGTCATGACCCACAACTGCCGTCTATAGTCCATCTCAGACTTAGCAAGGTGGGAGGAGTAATTAAAATATATGGGAAGCAGTAGGACTGAAGTAGCGATCTTCACATCAAAATGTGTTGCATTTATTGAAACACCATATAGAGACTACACATTGCAAGTGTGTTCAAATAGGGGTCTCTCCGTGTGATGAAAAATCAAGTTTCCCAATTGTGCAAAGAGTGAAAAACATATGTGGGCAATTCCAATGAGAGTATATAGGCTGGGGCAGAGCTTGCTGCTGTGATCCCCTTCTATACCCCTATGTGCATTCCTTATCTCACCTCCCAAAAATATATGAAAAACAAAACTGGAATTCACTACTTCTCTCAGTTAATTAATACTCTCCTCATTCATGGTTTCCTTCCTGTCACACTTTCCTATGGATTTTACTCAACCTTTCTTTTTTCTTTTTTTTGGGTGGTGGTATTTGTGTGTGTGTGTGTGCATATGTGCTTGCATGCCTGGAAGTCACGGCAACTTCTGGCAACCCCTGCTGGGTGCTTGGTTGATTTTCAGAGATGTGGCTTGCTAGCCTGCCTCTGTCTTCTGAGCCCTGGTATTCCTTGGAGGTCTCTCTTCCAATTACTTCACAGGGTCAGCCCTGCTTAGCTTCCAAGATCTGATGAGATCTGGCTTGCCTGAGCTATCCAGGTCAGGGCTTTACTCAATCTTTCTTGAAAGTCAAGTGCAATCTAGGGATGTGCATTCCGTCTTTCCACATCAAATTAATACTTGAATGATGTGGAAAAGGCATAATTCAGCCAATAGTGATCTGATCCGGTTTACCAAAAAGAGAATCCTGAATTCATTCTGTAATCTGAATTTTGCAGGGCAGCAGAACCAGTGCATTTGTGGCTGCCCAGCAGCAAAACTCAATACCAACCTACTAATGCCCACAGCACCCTGTGGTATTGTAGCAAAAAGCAGCTCAACATTACTGGGCTTCTGTGTATTGGGCTGGCTTTGGTTCAGGTGGGCTAGCAAAAGTGCCTGCCCACCCTGCACTTTTGAGTGTTCTGCTGGGCTTCTACTACCCTTGTTTCTGCCAAAAAAAATAAATAAATTAAAAACCCTGGTGTGATTCCCTGGTGTAACAGTTCTGTTCCTGCCACATTGGCATTGCTGCTTGGCACTAGGAAGTTGGCACTGGGTTCTGCTTCTGGGCACTAAAACACTGCACTGGTTCTGCTGTCCTTGCAGAAGTGCCACCCCCCCCCCTTTCAGAGATTTGCAGATTCTCAGATCTGATCTTATTTATTTATTTGATTTATACCTCACCTTCCCCGCCGAAAGCAGGCTCAGGGCAGCTTACATTAAAATTTTTAAACAAATAAAAACAGAACATTTATAAAACATTAATAAAATGCTAGTATACAATATTGCAGAAGTGACGGCGGAACACAGTATGGAACCAGTCATAGTGGGAGCACTGTCAGCAATGATTTTAGGACTATTATCTCAGTCCCAATTTATGCTAGCGAGGCACAGGCTACCAATGATGGCTCCAGGGCACAGGGTCTTAAGCCTATATTCAACTATTAGGTGCGGTTCCTTGGTTGAATGCCTGGTGGATGAGCTCTGTCTTGCAGGCCCTGTGGAATTGTTGGGTTTTGGCACTGCCACAGTGGCACTGGTTCTGCTGGGCACATTACACTGGTTCTTCTGCTGACTTTGCAAAAATGCCCCCTCCCCACAACTCACTTTCTACTGCAGAGACCATCCCGGAGAATCTGATAGGCTTGTTGTATGCCTTCCTTGCTCCCCGCCCCCATTGGAAACAGTGGAGGATGGGGGCACCCTCTTTGGGTGCCCACAGAATTGGACTCCCAGTCCAGTCTTGTTGACACTTGGGGGTTCTTTTGGGGAGAGGCTCCAGCAGCTACACTGCAAATTCAGTGCCTCTGCCTCAACCCCCCCCCCCAGTTCATTGAATATACCCTAGGAGATTTTGCCATTGAGTATAATGACCCCATAGGGTATAATGGAGTTGAAAAAAATGGGATTCCTGAATTTTACCTGAATTCCAATACAATAACAATACTGAAATTTGGGTTTTCAAGGCAATACCAAATTCTTAAGGGTCCAAAAACTCCGAATTCAAAAAATACATTTTTTCCCTTGCACATCCTTAGTGCAAACTGCAAAGGAAGGATGAAGCAGCTGGGTGGGAAATTAGGGTATTCAATTCGATTTATTTCTACAGTCATTAGACCAGTCATAAATTAGGGTATAAATATCTAGATCAAAATAGTCTTATTTAGTCTTCCCCTTCCCTCCACATTGCAAAGTCTCTATATAAGGACAATTACTAAATTAATTGCAGATATGGTAATGCTACAGAGCTTCTAGGTGAGTTCAAATACTATTATCCTCTCTTGCTAAAATGGTTTATATCCTTAATGTAACTTCCCTTTCATGAAGGTCAACCAAGCCATTAGAGAAATGAATGAAGGCACTGTGGGCTTCTCTTGGCTAAACAAGAATGCCTTGCCTTAAGCTTTCCCAGAATGGGACCATCATGCTGAAGGTTTTGGTTTCCTTAAGGGCATAAGAGCTGATACTCCATTAACCAAACACTGGGGTTAGAGATCATTCATATTTTTTCTCATTTACAATGATTATTTAAAAGGATATTGGAATGGAAATGCTGTATACCAGAAAAATTAATGAAACAATTCACCAACTTGCCATAAGTTTCAAAAAGCAGCTGGTCCTTCTCCATGAATTCATTAAAGTTTGATCTAGTAAGAATTTCATTCCCTAATTGTCATAGTGGATAGACACCATTGTATTTGCCCAGATTTTTAAATGGCTCACAAGACTCCTGTCTAAGAGATTCTTCTGCAGCCTGGCCAATCACACAGGGCACATGAAAGCCACCTCCACTTTTCCCATAAGCTGCCCCCATGTTGCTTGGCAACCAGTGGAATACTGGGGAAGCAGGAACATGGGCAGTCATCTGCGATTCCTAGACAGAAATGATGTCAAATTGTTTTTTTCCCCCAGAAAGGATGTCACACCATTGTGACAGGTGAGGGCAGAATATGCCCTGCCCCTCTGATTGAATAGTTGGTAGCATTTTGGAGACAAGCAGAATTTTTTTGTTCCCTTTCTTCCTGCTTAGCTTTGTTTTTTGGGATTGTGCTTTAATTTGGGTTGCCAACTCTGGGTCATGAAATTTCTGGAGATTTTTTTGGGGGTAGACTCTGGGGAGGGTGGGGTTTATTTATTTATTTATTTATTTATTTATACATTCGATTTATTTACCGCTCTGACCCCAAAGGGTCTCTGAGTGGTTTACAAGCAGTTTCAAATACAATTCCCTATCTAAGGCCACATAGTATACAGGGGTGGGGCTGCCTACCGGCACCCAGGTGGCAGGACTGTTGTTCTCCGGCTCCGGCATTCTTCTTCCAGATGGTCTTTCGGGTCGGCGTCCCATCTCCGGTGTCCAGGGGCAGGTCCTTCAACTTGGCGGTCTCTTGGCACACAGCCCATGTCAGCCACAGCCCGGCCAACGTCCGTTTCCGGCTCCACCGCGCCTGCGCCTCCACATCACTGCGTTCCTCCGCAACTGCTTTTTAACTTGTTCATTAATGATTTGGAGTTGGGAGTAAGCAGTGAAGTGGCTAAATTTGCGGATGATACGAAGTTGTTCAGGGTGGTGAAAACCAGTGATGATTGTGAGGCACTCCAAAGGGATCTGTCAAAGATGGGCAAGTGGGCGTCAACATGGCAAATGGGGTTCAATGTGGCCAAGTGCAAGGTGATGCACATTGGAGCCAGAAATCCTAAATATAAATAGATGTTGATGGGGTCTGAACTGGCAGAGACTGATCAAGAGAGAGATCTTGGAGTTGTAGTAGATAACTCACTGAAAATGTCGAGTCAGTGTGTGACTGCAATAAAGAAGGCCAATGCTATGCTGGGGATTATTAGGAAGGGTATTGTAAACAGATCAGCCAATATCATAATGCCGCTATATAAATCAATGGTGCGACCTCATCTGGAATACTGTGTGCAATTCTGGTCACCACACCTTAAAAAGGATATTATAGCTTTGGAAAAAGTGCAGAAAAGAGCAACTCGAATGATAAAAGGGTTGGAACACTTTCCCTATGAGGAAAGGTTAAAGCGCTTAGGGCTCTTTAGCTTGGAGAAACGACGACTGAGGGGTGACATGATTGAGGTTTATAAGATTATGCATGGGAAAGAGCAGGTAGAGAAAGAGGTACTTTTCTCCCTTTCTCACAATACAAGAACTCGTGGGCACTCCATGAAATTGCTGAGCGGTTGGGTTAGAATGGATAAGAGGAAGTACTTCTTCACCCAAAGAGTGATTAACACTTGGAATTCACTGCCACAGGAAGTGGTGGCGGCTACAAGCATGGACGGCTTCAAAAGAGAATTAGATAAGCATATGGAGCAGAGGTCCATCAGTGGCTATTAGCCACAAGGTATAGATAGGGACTCTGGGGCAAGTGATGCTTTGTCTTCTTGGTGCTTGGGGGGGCTCAACAGTGGGAGGGCTTCTAATGTCCTGGCCCCACTGGTGGACCTCCTGATGGCACTGGTATTTCTGGCCACTGTGTGATACAGAGTGTTGGACTGGATGGGCCTTTGGCCTGATCCAACATTGGCATCTCTTATGTTCTTATGTTCTTAACTCCGCCTCCGCTTTTGTTGTTGTTAGGTCTTGCCACTTGATGTTCTGCTCACTGGCCACCAGGGATCGCCTCGCCAACCTCACCGCCGCTCCATCGCTTCGCTATTCCACCACTCTGCTGCTGCTGCCGCCATCGATTGCTCCTGCCACACACCTCACATGGAGGAGGGTGCCCCCTGCCACCTAAGGGCAGGTACCCATTTATCTACTTGCTATATTTTTACTGCTTTCGAACCGCTGGGTGGGCGGGAGCTAGGACTAGGGCCGGGAGCTCACCCCGGCTGCGGTGGGTCTCGAACAGCCATAGTGGCTGTTCATTGATGTTACTGCAGGCATTTTACCACCTGCGCCACCGCTCCCTCTAAGCAGCAGAAGAGGAACCTCGGGGGCGTTTAATGCCATGAAGTCCATTCTCTAAAGCAGCCATTTTTTTCCCAGAGGAACTGATCTCTGTGGTATGGAGATCAGTTATAATTTCAGGAGATCTCCAGGCCACACCTGGAGGTTCGCAACCCTAAATTTAAGATGATAGGCCTGGTGTAAGCACTGGTTTGTGTACAAATGAGGGAAACAATACACTGAAGAACTATACAGAAGAGATGAAAGGATGACAGATTCCTTCCAAGAAGAATCTTTTAAAGAAAAACTTGTGAATTTAAAAGGCGAAGTTGAAGCTGTGTACTCATGCAAATGGGAGAAACAAATCACCAGCAATAGAGGGGATATCAATAGAGCTATTTCAAGCCATAGAAACAGTGTCCTTCAAAATTTAACCAGAATATGCCACCAAATATGGAAAATAAAACAATGGCCCACAGATTGGAAATACTCAGTCTATACTCCAGTTCTGAAAAAAGGTGATATCAAAGACTGCAGCAACTATTGGACCATCACATTTGTCATGCAATTGAAGTGATGTTCAAAATCTTCCCACAAAGAAATTTCATATATTCAAGCTGCATTCAGGAAAGGAAGAGGCACTAGAGGTCATGTTGCAAATTTAGTGTGTTTACTGAACCACACAAGAGAATTTCAGAAGAAAATCAGCTTGTATTTCACAGATTACAGCAAAGCTTTTGGTGTGGTGGAAGGTGCTGTCAAATCACAGGAGGAGGAGGAGGAGGAGGAGGATTAGATTTATACCCCGCCCTTCACTACCCAAAGGAGTCTCAGAGCGGCTTACAAACTCCTTTCCCTTCCCCTCCCCACAATAGACACCCTGAGAGGTAGGTGGGGCTGAGAGAGCTCTGACAGAAACTGCTCTTTTTCAAGAACAGCTGTGTCAGAACTATGGCTTGCCCAAAGTCATCCAGCAGGTACAAGTGGAGGAGTTGGGGAATCAAACCCAGTTCTCCCAGATTAGAGTCCGCACACTTAACCACTACACCAAACTGGGTCTCAAGAACAAGCGTCTTGCATCCAAGATCAAGATCTAACTATAGCATTCCCAATTACTAGGCATGGATTGTGAAAGTTGGACAAAAGCTGACAGGAAGAAAGTTGATTCATTTGAAATGTAGTGTTGGAGGATAATTTTATGGATACCATGGATCACCAAAAAGACAAATAATTGGGTTCTAGATCAATCAAGCCTGAACTCTGCATAGAAGCTAAAGTGACAAAACTGAGGCTACTGAACTTTGGTCACATTATGAGAAGACAAGAGTCACTGGAACAAAAAAATAATGTTAGGAAATGGTGAAGGAAGCAGAAAAAGAGGAAGGCCCAATATGAGAGGGACTGACTCAAGTCATGGCTCTCAGTTTGCAAGACCTGAGCAAAGCTGTTAATGATAGAATATTTTGGACAGCATTAATTTACGATGTTGGTGGAAGGTGCCATCAAGTCACAGCTGACTTATGTTGACCCCATAAGGTTTTCAAGACAAGAGACTTAGATGTGGTTTGCCATTGCCTGCTTCTGCAAAACAACCTGGACTTCCTTGGTGGTCTTCCATCCAAATATTAACCAGGGCTGATCCTGCTTAGCTTCTGAGATCTGACAAGAATGGGCTAACATGGTCAGGAAATGCCACTCAATAGGATCTACTTATAAGCAAAGGTACATAGGTTCACAGTGTATGGCTACCATTCTCTATATACATGGGAATAGGAGGTCAAACATGGGGAAATGAATACACTTTATTGAATACATCCTACATGGGGTCAGATATGGGATATATAATTATACAAGAGGCGGGACCCGCGATACTCGCAGGGGGGGGAGTATTTCCTACAGCTCCCGGCCTGCAGAAGCGGCATCAGGTGAGCCCATCCTTCTCCCTCCCTCTACCCCCAGTGGTGACAGTGAGAAATCACTGGAGCAACAGAGAAGCTGCAAAAACTAAGCGAATATGACAGCAGTTCAGCCTCTGCCTGGACCCGCGTCCTGAAAGGGCAGTCCTTAACTCTAAGACATCCGTCCCAGCCAATCCGCATCTTCCTCCGCCCCTGCGAACCGAGAATCCACCAATCGTAGAGCTCCAGCAGCAGCACGTGCTCTTTCCTTTTCCTCCCAGCACTTCTCTCTCTCTCTTTCTTTTTGGTGTCTCCCAAACTTCCTTTGTCAATCAATCAGGGAGACTACACAGACTAACCCGGCCCCCCACCTAACTCCGAAGGCGGCGCACCGGGGGGCGGGACGTCGCTCGTCCTGCAATCAATCAGGCCAGAGTTTTGGCCGTCCAGGGGCCCCAGGGGGGCACGCAAAGTCTTCTTCGGCTGCCTGTCTCTCCCAGCTTTTCATCCTTCCCCATCCCCCCCATTCCTTTCCTCACTTGGTTTATCCCGCTCTGGGTCCGGCTGAATTCGCAGCGCCGTGGGGGAGGGGGACAGGTAGATGGAACCATTCAACTGGGCATCGGAGGGAGGGAGGGGAGGAACAAAAGAAAGGCGATTTAAAGAGACGGAGATGCGGCCAAAGCAGGGCTCTGCTGAGTGGGAGGCGGTTCGAAGGCAGGAGAGAGAACCCACCCATCAGGTGAGCCCAGCCTTCTCCCTCCCTCTACCCCCGGCAAGCCTTAGACCTTCCCCTTTCAAGTGGCAGTGGCGAGGCCTTGTTGGCCCGCCAAACTTTATCCCTTCCTCTTCCCGTGGCAGTGAGGCTTCATCTGCCGCCAAGCCTTCTCCCCCCCAGCCCCCCCAGCAGTGGCAGTGAGGCCGGAGCTCCACTCGCCAAACTTTCTCCTTCCCCCCTGGGCGGCGGTGGTGGCAGCGGTGAGGGATTTGCAGCTTACAGCCACCAGCCGGCCAAGCCTTCCCCCCACCCCCTCCCCTCCTGTTGCCGGTGCTGAAGCCGTTCCAAGAGCGTTCCCTGCGCACACGCAGGGGATGCTCTTTTACTTTTGGGGGATTTAAGTATCCCCCCAATATTTTTTCCAACTTTTCAGATTTTTGTGCACACCTGGGGACCACCCCAAGTGTGCACAAAAATCTCCCTCCCCCCCCAGGTGCCCCCGATGCACGGATTTAGGTATCTGCATGCCAGGGGGCACCTTCGCTATTAGATAGATAGATTTCAGAAATAAAAAGGAAATTTCATAATATATGAAATTGTCTGTATTGGATGGGCATGTGTCAGGGCCATTAATTCATAGGATTACCATAAACTGGAAGCAATTTGATGATACTTAACACACACACACACACACGAATGGCTCACAATCTCATCAAATCTCAGAAGCTAAGCAGAGTAGGCACTGATTAGTACTTGGACGGGAGACCACCAAGGGACTCCAGTGTCACTGCTCAGAGGCAATCCACCTCTATTAGGCTCTAGCCTCGAAAACCTTACAAGGTCACCATAGGTTGGCTGTGGCACTTTCCACCACCAAGATCTGCCACAAGCAAAGCTTAAAAGAGAATAAATCATATTTCACTCTCTCCAAACACCTCTCCCAGGCTGAAATGGGAGAGTGTCCACTGCCCCTTCAATATTGCAGAGGTCTATTGCATGGTTTCCTTCTTGGAGAAATTGGGCCAAGCATCTCAGATCAACATGTGCCATGAGGCTCAGGAAGTGCCTCAGCATGCTGACCCCTGATGCCAGCCCTGTATTTACCAATTGCTTTGTGTTGTTGATGATGATGATGATGGTGAGTTGGTTTTTAAAACCCACTTTTCTCTGGCTTAAGGAGTCTCAAAGCAGCTTACAATTGCCGTCCCTTCCTCTCCCTACAACAGACACCTTGTGAGGTAGGTGGGGCTGAGAGAGCTCTGAGAGAACTGTGATTGGCCCAAAGTCACCTAGCAGGCTTCATGTGGAGGAAGAGTGGGGAATCAGACCTGGTTCTCCAGATTAGAATCTGCCTTTCTCAACTACTATGCCGCGCTGGCTCTATGTTGTCAGAATGGTTGCCATAGAGCAGTGGTGCCCAACCTTTTTGGTATGGCCCAGGAATGCCCTAGTATGCCCTAGGAAAACTATGACCTTGGTGCCCATCTAGTTCAGCATTCTATTTTCAACTTTGGCTAACCAGATGTTTTTGAGAAACCAGCAACCATCACACAAAAGCTACATCTGCCCCATTCTGAATCTTAAGCAAATAACATACATAGTGTTTGCATATGGAAGTTACATTCCAGCCTTTGACCATCCTCTCCTTCTCCATTACTCTCCCTAATGCTCCTAAGATTCTGTTTCCAGGGTCAGATCTTGGTTTCCAAATCTTAAGAGAGAGCAATGGAATGGAATGGAATGGAATGGAATGGAATGGAATGGGGTCCACCCTTTATGGGAGGCTGGCCCGTGGCCCACTTTTCACAGGCTTTGTGACCCACTTTTGGGTCCCAACCTATAGGTTGGGAAACACTGTGATAGAGCTCCTGGACTAATTAAAAATGAGATTTATATAGTAACTAGCAGTAAAGCCCGTTGTGAAAGCAATACAACAAGATCTAGAAAGATATGATGTGTAACAAATGCATAGGCTGGAAGGAGGTAAAGTAAATATTAACAGTCTGTAAGTGAAAGATACAAATGTGGAAGTAAAGTCTCCAATACAGGCTTCATTTGGAGGAGCGGGGAATCAAACCTAGTTCTCCAGATTAGAGTCCACTGCTCTTAACGACTAAAACATGCTGGCTAATCAAGAAATTACACTTTATTCCAATATACTTATTTAGAATTATCATGCTCAATTACCAACTGGATCTGAATGATGGTTCTTTTTTAAATACTTTTTATTGCTTTTCTTCCTACACACTACAAAGACTATACCCTACAAAACCAAAACTACAAAGAGAGTAACAAGAACATTTGATAGGCTAATCAAATGCTTTAAATATATGTCTAAAAATTTCATTCAGTTCTTTAAAACCTAATAAAAGTGTTCAAAAAGAAAGAACATAAAGACATTTTTGATATTACATCACATCTGGTTGAGAATATAAGTAAGTTAATTGTCAACAGGTAATCTCAGATCTTCACTTAGATATCTTCTTAGCTTTGATTTTCTTCTTCTTTTGACAGGGGAGATTTACTTTAAAAGTTTTAGGGGCCGCAGCTCCTAAATCCGAATCCGAATCAAAGATTTCACCAAAAGACACGGAAGTAGTTGTAGAAGATGAACTATCCGTATCGGATTTCTCTTGTTTGCTGTTTTTTTCCATTGCCTTTTCTTCCTCTGCTCCATTTCTTTGTTTGGTTGAAGATTGTTGTTGTTTAAGAAAGAGTTCTGCTTTTAGTAGAGAGTCAATCTTTTCCTTCTTCTCCTCAAAGTTGAATATAAGTGCTGGAAAAATGCATCTGTATTGGACATTGTTCTTTTGGAGGAATGCTGTAATATTTCTGTACTGCTTCCTTTTCTTGCGTATTTCAAATAGGACATCTTTCAATATTTTTATCTTCTCTTCTTGAATTTTAACTGTTGTCGCTGTAGATGCTGAGTCTCTTATTGATCTTTTTGCAAATTTTACAAAACTTTCCCCTGGGAGATTATTTTTTTCACAAACTCTGAATAAGTTCTGTAGATCATATCAATATCTGCTTGTATTAATTCAGGTTTGTTATTGATTAACATTCGCTTATCATTTCTCTTAAGTTCTCATCTTTTTCTCTGGCACCCCTTGGAATCTCAAGACGTAAGAGGATCTTTCCATTTGTAGCTGTAGAAGTTATCGCTTCTCAGAAGTTCTTTCTTTTTCCACTTTGTCCATTCTTTGGTGTATCTCTTTGGTCTTAATTTCAACCTTTTATATCTTTTTGGCTGACTTCTCTGATTTGGCTGCAGTTTCCTTAAGTTCTTTCTGTAAAGTGTTGAATTTTTGGTTGAGGTTCGTAAGCTGGTCCAGCAGAGGGCACATGGCTTCAGAAATTGCAGTAGCTAACTCGCTGGTATTTTCCAATCTTGTGACTGGTGATGCTGTGATGGCATTTCCTGTAGAGCCTCTGCCTCTGGATGCCATTTTACTCCCATGCTGAGACATTGTATATACTTAGGTAAAAGTTTATAAAAGTTCTGAGGTCTTTACTATGTTGTAACTGCTTAACTCAAATGTACTCTGCTTTGAAAGGGGTGTTAATCGCCTGAATCCGGCTTGCTTCTATGCTGCAATTTCGCTAGTGGGTAGGGTTCTTCCTCCACGAGTCCCCCCCCATCTCTTTGAAGCTATGCCATTTTGTTATGAAAATTTCTTCCTCCACTTTGAAAAGGGTGTTAATCACCTGAATCCGGCTTGCTTCTATGCTGCAATTTCGCTAGTGGGTAGGGTTCTTCCTCCACGAGTCCCCCCCCATCTCTTTGAAGCTATGCCATTTTGTTATGCCGATTTCTTCCACCACCCTTTTTGTATATGACTTTCTCTTTGCCACTTAACTCACTGTTTGATTAATCGCTGGATCACTTTGTCTCATAGATTTTCTTTTTAGTTAAGTCCTTGTATGCTCTGGTCTGGTATCATCTCTGAGTGCCATTGCTGGCCTCGGGACAGCGGGACCGATCAGAGCAAAAAGGGGCACTGTGCCCCCAAGCCGGAACTTTGGGAACAGCCCCTTTGACACTCCAGGCTAGAAGCCCCCTCTCAGAACTTCATGAGGAGGTCAGGACCAGCCGCCGCCCCCCTCCCTGCCGCCCCGATCTGACTCACCCCCTTCAGAGGTTGATGGGGTGCGACCGTCGCGAGTCGCTGTTCACTGGAAAAAAAACCCTGAATGATGTTTGTTTGCCAATATTTACCTACAGAAGTAATTCAGTTTACAAACTAATGAGAGGTGGCATAACCAGTGACCCGAATTTCTTTCTGTTTTTAGCATCAATTTCCTTGTGGCTATTTTCAGAATATTTTGTTCAAGTTCAACAGTGAAATATTTTGTTCATAAATACATGCACTCCCACATAGAGAAGTGATTTTGAATGCATATTGAAGAAAATGTGATGGTATTATATTTTATCTAGCAAGGAATAAAAATCAAGTTAACAGAGCTTCCCTGTGTTTGGTTTTCATTATCTGCAAATTCTGCAACTCAGCTTACTCAGTGCTGGTTTGTCATCTTCCATTGTGAGAAAAAACAGATCAGCATTCGACCTGCTTTCTCCTCTCTTTGCTTACACGCATATTGGCTGTGACTAGAGAATTAACTTAAGAATGGATCTTGCATAACATTTTGCTTGTCAATGGCCCACCCATAGATATATGGGGAAAACATTATGTTGGAACTGATCATCCATGTAGATTTGTCCACAACACCCTCCCTAGATAAAGTCACAAAGCAACCATGCTTCAATTTAATTAGAGCAAGATTCTAATCCAGTAGTAGGGATGGTGCACTTTGGTTCATAGTTTATGGTGTGTCCTGTTCACGAACCATGAACTATCACAAACTTTTAGACGCCAAACAAACTGGCTCAGTTCATGAGGTTCGTGATGCAGTAGAATGTGCCTCCCATGGAACACTAGAGGGATCACAGGGGATCTCTGGCTGACTCTCCTCTACCTGCCCTCCAATTTTGATGAAGATTGGATTTATGGGGTCCATGGATTTATGGGGTCCAAATTACACTCCCCCCCGAAGGTGCTCCTAGGAAAGTGCTTTCTGGCGAAATGACAGATGCAGGGTCAGAAGGTTCTGGAATGTATAGAACAGACCCTGTGCAAGCTAGAGTCATCAAACTTGCAGGGACATCCCCCTAATTCTCCTCTACATAGCATCCAAGTTATGTGCAGATCGGATTTAGGGTGTCTGAGTTATGGCTTCCAAAAGAAGATGCTCCTAGGGAAGTCCTTTCAGGGGAAATGTCAGGCACAGGTCCAAAAGTGTATAGAATGGACCCCCTGCAAGCTACAAACACCAATGCATACGGAACCACACCCTACCACCTGTTCCTCTATAATATCTCCAAGTTGGGGGCAGATTACATTTCTGTGGTCCCAGTTACTGGTTCCCACCCCTCCTGAGTGTGAACACTTCAATGCCATGAGGGTGAAAGTGGGTGCAAAGGGTGCTCATGGGGGGGGGGGAGAAGAAATCCTCTACTACCTGCATACCATAGGCTCCCATCCTCCAGCAAACCCATCCTGCCTGTCCGGTCAAAGCAGGGCATCACCAGAGGTCTCAGAGCCTCCTTCCCCTGATCTGTTCCTGGGGCTCCACACAGAAGCAAAGGAATTGTTAGCACTGCCCAAAGACCAGCAGTTGCTATAATTCTTTGGAATGAACTCCAGCAGTGTGTACCGATGCAGCTTCCCCAGGAGACACAGGCTGGAGTCCAGCAGGGCAGGTCACAGGCAAGGTTGCAGAGAGTCATCAAAGTCTAGTCCAAAAGTCAGGAATCCCAGAGAGCAGGTTTACAAAGTCCAGTCTATGCCCAAGGAGTTCCAGGCAGCAAGTTCAAGTCCAGTCCTAGGCCAGGGGTTCCAAAAAACCCCATTGTTAGGTCCAGTTCAAGGTTGCAACAGCTCAGTAGCAACAAAATATATTCGTTGCATCCACAAACTGCTGCTTTTCCCAGCTGAATTTATACTCAAGTCCTAATGAGCTAAACTCCTAGCCAATTCCTTGGCAGTCATCCTGAAACTACTCATTCATCTCTTCGGTTGACAGCTGACGAGGGGCCTTGAGTCTCACACTTCTTCTCCTTTCTTACAGGTCTAAGCGTCTCTGACAGCATTGGCGCTGCAAGGTTGTGGGTGAGCCAGGTGGGCTGGGAGTGTTTTCTGAAGCATTGTTTACTGCTCCAGAGCTACAAGGCATTGGCTCAGTTCCAGCTGTAGGCTGTGACTCCTGATCAGCTAGTAACCTGATATCTTGTTGTTCTCCTTCTGGATCAGAGCTAGCTGCAGCCAGCTGTTCAATTACCAGCTGAGGGCTAGCAGATAGCTCTTCATCAGAAAAATCAGAATCATTACTCAGCACAGACTGACTCACAACACAGTGATTTAGAGGATGGGGGGAAGCCTCCTCCCCTTCCACATTCCTGCTCTCTGTTGCTGCTCCTGCCTCAAGTAAAGCCCTATCTGGGCCCTCCCAGCCCAGCACTAGAAAGCAACTGTGCCTCTCACCTTATCCAATCCTAGTGCCCCATTTCCAGCACACAGTTTGGAAATGCTTCCTCACTCTCCTCAGTGATCCCTGTGTGGCACAGTGCCAGGTGTGCCACACCCATGTCCAGAGGGGTACAAACCCCCAACACTTGTCCTCCTCCAGTCTCTGCAGGCACCTGCAAAGGGTGTACCCAACTATGTTGCCACCAGAGAAAGAGTGACAGCCAGTGGGAGGAAGAAGAGGCCCACTCCCTCTCAGCAGGGAGAAGTGGAGGGGAAGCAGGAAGTCCCGCCAAGAAAGGCTGCCCACACTTGGAGCACTGTGGGTGGGACATCAAGGAGGGCCACCATCGAAGAGATTAAAAGTGCTATGTGGAGGGGCCAGGGAGCAGTCACTCACCTCATTGTCGGTGAGATAATTGTTGTGAATGGCCAACCCTTCTCCCTCATCCTTTCACTGGCTGCAGTGGCAAAGGTCAAGACTCAGTTCTCCAGAGCATAAGCCTGAACTGTGCACTTCATGTTAGACCTCTGGAGCAGCCAGCTGGAACACTGCCCCCTGAGATGCAGTCTTAGCTTGATATCTGCCATGCCTGGCTGCCCACTTTGTGGGCAGCATCAAGTCTTCCCATTTGATGCACAAGAGACAAGGGAAGAGGGTATGAGAAACTCCACCTATACCATGATTACATGTTTGGTGGAGCAGAAGAGCATGGTGCAGGATGTCATCTCCTCCATGACTGTCCTGCACAGGGAAGAAGAGCTCAGCATCAGTTCCAATGACTGGCTGACCCTCTCCCAAATTATGTGTGTCCACAAGCCCTCCCAGGACATTACCAATGTGCTCTGTGCCCATAGGGCCAGCCTGGGGCAAATCATCCTCCTAATTCAAAGACTCGACTGGTTGCTGGCCTCCACACTGGAGTCGGGCCCTGAGGGGATAGCTGTTCTCCCACGAGTCAGGGCTGTGGCAGAGAAGCTGCAGGTGGGCATCACACCAGGTTGCATCTTTCTCATCTTTAAGCAAAGGAAGTAGAAGCTGGTCAGTATCTTTGACCCCTGGATAAAAGGCAGCATTGCTCTCCTGAATGCAGAGCTCATGCAATGAAAGTGTGAGCTCTGAAGCATGGAGGCTACAGGCCAACAGGCATGGCTAGAGGGAACAGCAAGTGGAAGAAGTTAAGGAGGAGGAAGAGGAGCTGCAGCCCAGCACCTCTGCCTCAAAGAGCCCAACCAGGGAGAAGCCCCACTACTGGTTGTCAGTGGTGAACTGGGAGGTCAGCAGTGGCAGGCATGCCAGACATGCAATGGCAGAGGATTTGGCAGACGTGATGGTGAGGGAGTGCCTCGCTAAGTCCCCTGAGCTCACTGACACTGATCCCCTGGAGTACTGCAGACACAAGATTGTCATCTGGCCTGACCTCTCGTGTGGCCGTGAGTCTCCTCTCCTGCCCTCCCACGAGTGTCCAGAGGTATTCTCAGCCCCACTGCTCAGCATGAGCAGAGAGACAAGGTGGCTCAGAGCCCTGAGTTCACCTAACACTCAAACCCGAGCAGGGGAGAGGAGTTCACAATCAGGAGGGGATAACATGTGGGTCCTCACCTGAGGCACCCAGTAGCTAAGCCCCAGCACTCAGCGTGCACAGAGAGACAGGGTGGCTCAGAGCTTTGATTCCATCTAACAATCCCAAACCCCAGCAGGGAGACAAGTTCACAATCAGGAATAAATGAATGTTCTCTGTTTTTAACAAGTTCCCTGTCTCTCTGTCTAATTGCCAACATCCAACAGAGTAGAGGCCATGGAGCTCAGCTGAGGGTATATATAGCATTCTGATCCCATAGTGCAGAATGGGAACTCTGTTATTGGCAATCAGCACTGCCAGTTAAGCTTTGGAGGGCCCCTATCGGTGTTTCCAAGGCTGGAGAATTTCACACACACACATTTTGCTTTGAAATTTGGTAGGGCCTGCAAGGCAGAGAAATTCCGCCAGACTTTTGGTTGAGGGCAGCGATGGTTCCATCTTGGCTGGCACCCTTTCCTGTTCTCTGTTGTTTACATCTATTTTGCCTCCCCCTCCCCCCGGTCCACAAAGTAGCTGGCAGTGGAAGTTGGAATTCGCCATCTGATTGCCTCTCATGTTTTATTAACATTTTAACTGTTCTCACCCAGAGCTACTGCAGGGGTGGGGAGATTTTTATTATTATTATTATTATTATTATTATTATTATTATTATTATTA